>NC_064570.1:72049772-72352803 GCF_937001465.1 Orcinus orca
GTTACAACAGACACCGCAGAAATACAAAGCATCCTAAGAGACTACTAAGCAACACTATGCCACTAAAATGGACAACCTGGAAGCAATGGACGAATTCTTAGAAAGGTATAAACTTCCAAGACTGAACCAGGATGAAACAGAAAATATGAACAGACCAATCACAAGTAATGAAATTGAAACTGATTAAAAATCTTTGAACAAACAAAAGCCCAGGTCCACATGGCTTCACAGGTGAATTCTATCAAACATTTAGAGAAGAGCTAACACCCATCCTTCTCAAACTCTTCCAAAAAACTGCAGAGGAAGGAGCACTCCAAAGTCATTCTACAAGGCCACCATCACCCTGATACCAAAACCAGACAAAGCTACTACAAAAAAAATTACAGACCAATATCACTGATGAACATGGATGCAAAATTCCTCAACAAAATACTAGCAAACAGAATCCAACAACACATTAAAAGGATCATACACCATGATCAAGTGGGATTTATCCCAGGGATGCAAGGATTCTTCAATATTCGCAAATCAAATGATGTGATACACCATATTAACAAATTGAAGAATAAAAACCATATGATCATCTCAATAGATGCAGAAAAAGCTTTTGACAAAATTCAACACCAATTTTTGATAAAAACTCCCCAGAAAGTGGGCATAGAGGGAACCTACCTCAACATAATAAAGGCCATATACGACAAACCCACAGCAAACATCATTCTCAATGGTGAAAAACTCAAAGCATTTCCTCTAAGATCAGGAACAAGATAAGGATGTCCACTCTTACTGCTATTATTCAACATAGTTTTGGAAATCCTAGCCTTGGCAATCAGAGAAGAAAAAGAAAAGGAATACAAATTGGAAAAGAAGAAGTAAAACTGTCACTGTTGGCAGATGACGTGATACTATACATAGAGAATCCTAAAAATGTCACCAGAAAACTACTAGAGCTAATCAATGAATTTGGTAAAGTTGCAGGATACAAGATTAATGCAGAGAAATCTCTTGCATTCCTATACACTAATGATGAAAAATCTGAAAGAGAAATTAAGGAAACACTCCCATTTACCATTGCAACAAAAAGAATAAAATACCTAGGAATAAACCTACCTAGGGAGACAGAAGAACTGTGTGCAGAAAACTATAAGACAGTTATGGAATAAATTAAAGATGATACCAACAGATGGAGAGATATACCATGTTCTTGGATTGGAAGAATCAATATTGTGAAAATGACTATGCTACCAAAGCAATCTATGGATTCAATGCAATCCCTATCAAATTACCAATGGCATTTTTTACGGAACTAGAACAAATCATCTTAAAATTTGTATGGAGACACAAAAGACCCCAAATATCCAAAGCAGTCTTGAGGGAAAAAAATGGAGCTGGAGGAATCAGACTCCCTGACTTCAGATTATACTACAAAGCTACAGTAATCAAGAGAATATGGTACTGGCACAAAAAGAGAAACATAGATCAATGGAACAGGATAGAAAGCCCAGAGATAAACCCACGCACCTATGGTCAACTAATCTATGATAAAGGAGGCAAAGATATACAATGGAGAAAAGACAGTCTCTTCAATAAGTGGTGCTGGGAAAATTGGACAGCTACATGTGAAAGAATGTAATTAGAACACTCCCTAACACCATACACAAAAATAAACTTAAAATGAATTAGATACCTAAATGTAAGACCAGACACTATAAAACTCTTAGAGGAAAACATAGGAAGAACACTCTTTGACATAAATCACAGCAAGATCTTTTTTGATCCACCTCCTAGAGTAATGGAAATAGAAACAAAAATAAACAATGGGACCTAATGGAACTTCAAAGCTTTTGCACAGCAAAGGAAACCATAAACAAGACAAAAAGACAACCCTCTGAATGGGAGAAAATATTAGCAAATGAATCAATGGACAAAGGATTAATCTCCAAAATATATAAATAGCTCATGCAGGTCAATATTAAAGAAACAGGCAACCCAATCCAAAGATGGGCAGGAGACCTAAATAGACATTTCTCCAAAGAAGACATACAGATGGCCAAGAAGCACATGAAAAGCTTCTCAACATCACTAATTATTAGAGAAATGCAAATGAAAACTACAATGAGGTATCACCTCACACCAGTTAGAATGGGCATCATCAGAAAATCTACAAACAACAAATGCTGGAGAGGGTGTGGAGAAAAGGGAACCCTGTTGCTCTGTTGGTGGGAATGTAAATTGATACAGCCACTATTGCAACAGTATAGAGGTTCCCTAGAAAACTAAAAATAGAATTACCATATGGTCCAGCAATCCCACTACTGGGCATATACCCAGAGAAAATCATAATTCAAAAAGACACATGCACCCCAATGTTCATTGCAGCACTATTTTCAATAGCCAGGTCATGTATCAACCTAAATGCCCATTGACAGACGAATGGATGAAGAAGATGTGGTACATATATACGATGGAATATTACTCAGCCATAAAAAAGAACGAAATTGAGTCATTTGTTGAGACGTGGATGTATCTAGAGACTGTTATACAGAGTGAAGTAAGTCAGAAAGAGAAAAACAAATATCGTATATTAACACATGTATGTGGAACCTAGAAAAATGGTACAGATGAACCGATTTGTGGGGCAGAAGTTGAGATACAGATGTCGAGAACCAACGTATGGATACCAAGGGGGAAAACCGCAGTGGGGTGGGGATGGTGGTGTGCTGAATTGGGCCATTGGGATTGACATGTATACACTGATGTGTATAAAATTGATGACTAATAAGAACCTGCAGTATAAAAAAAAAAAACAAGTTTTAAAAAAAATTTTATTTTATTTATATTGGAGTATAGTTGATTAACAATGTTATATTAGTTTCAAGTATACAGCAAAATGATTCAGTTGTATTAATACATATACATGTATCCTCTTTCAAATTCTTTTCCCATTTAGGTTATTACAGAATACTAAGCAGAGTTCCCTGTGCTATACAGTAGGTCCTTGTTGGTTATCTATTTTAAGTATAGTAGTGTGCATCTTTTAATCCCAACCTCCTGGTTTATCCCTGCCCCACACTTCCCTCCATGGTAACCATAAATTTGTTCTCTAAGTCTATGAATCTATTTCTGTTTTGTAAATATGTTCATTTGTATCATTAAAAAAACCAATTTTGAATGCAAATTAAGTGCTTTGTTCTTTTCAGGACTCTGGGTATCACATATTGCAATGTTCTGTATAAGGGTTCAGTGAGAATAATTATTAAAACCCTTCCTGTGAGGGAAGTATAGCAAAGAAGTTTCCAGTTTTTGCAGAGTGCTGCCCAATAAGGTTGATTACACAATTTATGCTTATTTACATGAGAGGAAAAGAAGTTTCTAGATAAGTTACATAGAAGGGAGGCATCGTTAACCTGCTTCATCGGGTCTGGAGTTGCTCCATCCAAACTCTCTTGTTTTTGTGTGGGTGCCCAGAGATGTTGAGAGGGACACTCCCCCCTTAGAGTATGGCCTCATAAAATCTAGGGACACAGACAGGAATCAAGACTGGTAGGTGACCTCTGTAGAGGTCCTTTGTGACAACATACACACTAAGGGAACAACAGACAAGGTCCCTGGGCACAGGTTATCCATGCTTGCAAGAATGATTGTCATGGTTGCAAGAATGAAGTGGTGCTAAGGATGATGACTCCCTCTCTCCCCTTCGTGAGTGTTTGAACAGTGCCCCTCCTGGTGTCCTTTGTGGCTTCCTGCCATCCTTGGGATGCAGGAGACTCAGCAATATTGCCCATGAGGTATTACACCTAGTAGTTGCCCACCTAGAAGTCCTTTCTTCTCTAGGGTGGCCCAGGTCTCCTCTTCACTTTCTGCTCCACCCCAGCCTGAGGGAATATTTTCTACCCTGGAAGGAACCTTTAAAAACTTTTTGTCTGGGACTTCCCTGGTGGTGCAGTGGTTGAGAATCCACCTGTCAATGCGGGGGACACGGGTTTGAGCCCTGGTCCAGGAAGATCCCACATGCCGTGGAGCAACTAAGCCCGTGCGCCACAACTACTGAGCCTGTGCTCTAGAGCCAACAAGCCACAACTACTGAGCCTACAAGCCACAACTACTAAAGCCCACACACCTAGAGCCCGTGCTCCACCGCAATGAGAAGACTGCACACCGCAACGAAGAGCAGCTCCCACTTGCCGCAACTAGAAAAAGCCCGCACGCAGCAACGAAAACCCAATGCAGCCAAAAATAAATTAATTAAATTAAAAACAAAAAATAAATTTTGCCTACAGATACAAATCCTTTTTCTTTTAAGCCTTCTGTGTAGAAAAAATAAAAATAATCCTTCTCATCAAACCCAGAGCTTTAGTCAGTCAAAGCTAGTTCCCCTTTTTGAAGAGGACAAAGACAGCTTAAACTTGAAACCCTTCAAAAACAGTCAAGAAAGGCAGGAAAAACAAACCAGCTAATTGCCATATGAAAGTGGCTTGTTTATATCCTGCCAAAGTCGCAAAAATCTCATGTTTATGTTTTGTCGGAGTTTTAGTCAATGGTAGACCCAGCCAACAGCTTATTTAGGAAAAAATGGGCACATTACTGAAAAACCTACCTAAACTGATTGGTTTTGTGCAGGCCACTGTGCAGGTTATGGATTCCTCGCTTCCCTTTACAACTCGCAGGCATTGTGCTGGCTTTCTTGATTTTGTGGATTTGAGTTAAAGGTCTCTGTTTGGCTCACCCCTGCTGTCTTTTCACATCAAGATGTTAAAATGCCAGATTTGGAGCTCCTTAGCCTTGTTCCACCTGTTTCATTCACTAAGGAGTTCAAAGGTTTGTGCAGGAAGGATCAAATCCTGTTTAGACTAGACCATGAAATATGAGTGCTGGATGGAAGAGACTTCCTGCGGGGTATCCACCTGCTTTAATATTGATTCAATAGCAAAATTAATCGTTAATGTTTCAAAAGCCAACATTTGATTTTGATAGTAGGAGCAGCCTGGAGCCCAGCGAGCTCTCTCTCCTACGTGTGCTCTGTTTGCAACGGATGCACTTCCCTTTCATGGGCCAGTGCACGTGGTCCATTGGAGGCAGCCGTCAAGGAAGAAAGAACTCATTTCACTTTGATTGTTTCACAGATTTATCAAGACTGTTTTGCGTTGTTGAGCAGAATAAAAGGGTTACCATTTTCCAAACTCAGGGAACTGGATTTCCACCCTCAACACTCTTGCTTTTGGGGGGTTTCTTTTGTCCTCTCTGCCCCTTCCACCAAAATTTTTCCCAGGTATATCTATGCTTCACTCAAATATCAATTTACCAGTCAGGCGTTCCCTGACTACCTCTAGGGTTAAATGAGAAAATAATTTCGGAGGCTATTGAACTAGCCCAGACAAGATACACCAGTGTAACCCAACTAGGGTGGTAACACTAGAGGTGGAGAAGTGGAAAGAATCAGGGTACATAAGTGTTTGTTGGAATGAATGGGTAACACTTTCCATCTGTTGAACATTTGCTATGTGTCAGACACGTTGCCAGGTGTTTTATACATACTGCCTTATTTACCTTATTTACCCTTAAAGTGACTTTAAGGAAGAGGTGTGATATCTCCATTGCATAAATGAGGAAGTTGACCCTTTTGGAGATACAATAACATACCACAAGTCACACGTAATTGTTGGGGTTGCTATTTGGATTCAGGCCTGTTTGATGAGAGCAAGAGGGAGAGAGAGAGCAAAAGACATATCTGTGTATCTATACAGAGAGACACAGATGTATAGGTAGGTCTACCTAAATCTGTGATGGTTAATTTTATGTGCCAACTTAAGAATGTGCTTTTGGATACGATTAACGTTTAAATTGGTGAACTTTGAGAAGCAGATTGCCCTCCATCATGTAGGTGGGCCTCATCTAATCAGCTGAAGCCCTGAATAGAATAAAAAGATTGGCCTCCTGGAGCAAGAGGGAATGCTCCAGCAGATCACCTTCAGACTTCATCTGCACCATAGGCTGTCCTGAGTCTCAAGCCTGTTGGGCCATACTGTGGATTTGGACTTCCCAGCCTCCATAATCATGTGAGCTAATTCCTTGAAATAAACCTCTTTCCTAAGGTTGGCTAGGAGTTGATATTAAGGACTCTGGATGATTGGAACATGGATGTTCACTATGCTATCCTTTTTACCTTTGTATATGTTTGAAATTTCCCAAAGTAAAAAGATTTTTTTTGTTGTTGTTTTTATTTAGTCATCATTTTGCATGATTGTGATTTTCCACTTATTCTTTTTTGTCTTTGCCTAATTTTTCATCATGGTAGTGATTTACTTTAAATAATGGGGAGAATACTTTTAGGCAAGGAATAAAAGAAAAATTTAGTCTCTTTATCAGAGACTAAAAAATCTCTTTCCATATATATGTATGCATACACACACACACACACACACACACACACACACACACACACACACATATCTTATTCATTCTTTTTCTCCGGATAACCCTGACTAATGCAATATCTATCTACCTATCTATCTATCTATCTACCTACCTATCACAAGAGAGGGAAATGTACAATTGAGAGAGCTAGGACAAAGGGATGATTGTGACATTGAAATTAGAGGTCACCAGCCATGGGAATAACTACTGTCATGATGTATGGAAGAAAACAACCATTTAAAATGTTTATCTTTTGTTTGATGGTTTTCTTTCCTGGACACAGATGATTTTCAGTTTCGAACGTAGTCTCTATATGATAAACTAGTTAGATTACCTTATATATTGTATACGTATTTTTATACAAATTTGCCAGACACTCATTTGCGTACACACGTGCACACACACACACACACACACACACACAGTCTTGGCCAAGAATACCCATCTGGTTCTGTAGACTTGAGGGGCGTTGCTGCCCTCTATTCCTTCTAGGGTAACACAGAATGAGCATGGCAGCTCAACCTAATAAGGTAGACATTCCTTTATTGAAGAGAGAGCCATGGCAGAAGGAACATTTTCTTGTTTCGCAAGCAACGTCCTTGTTCTAGTGGTAAGGACACTAAGATGCCTCCCTCTAAGAACTTGGGAGGTTACACTGTGATGGCCCAGCTGGTAAGGCAAAACAGAGCCTGGCAAACAACGAAAAATGCACTTCTAGCTCAAGTGGCTGCAGCTCTAGGATGATACAAAAGGGACTCAGTAAAAGGATAGTGAAAGACTGAAAATGTCATGGTGACATTATCTTTTGGAAATACCAGACTATCAGTTAAAGTGCTGCTTCCCAGTGATACAGTTTGCAGGATTTGTGGCTGAAATGTGTGGGTTGTCTATTACAGTTCACAGAAGACGCTTTGCTGAGAGTTTTGTGGGGAAAACTCCCCTCACCCCTGACTCAGCAGGAATTGTGTCTAGTTGTGCATTCTGTGTACATCCTAGCTCCATTTATAGTGTTGGTAAATGGCAATAAATTGAGGATATGTGACAACTAATTGCCTTTAGTTATAGAAAGAAGTTTTAGAGTGAAAACACATGTGCCTAAAGCTTCATGTTTTCTGTGAAGAGTATCACTGATTTTTATAGGACTATAGAGCATACTTGAAGTAGCAAAGATTTGAATTTCTTTTTCTGAGATTTATAAGAACTTCATCAATTGTGTAGATCCCCTAGCCACATACAGAATGTGGAAATACAGGTATATTTTTGCTAAATGATATAGATGCCTCCCAGCAAATTCAGCTTTAAAGCTAATACGATTTCCCTTGAATGTCCTTTAAAAGTTAGGGATGATTTCCCAAATGGGCAAAATCTTCTAACAATCTTAACTGCAAACTTTTCTTTTTTTCTAAATTTTTTGGTGGGGGGCTGTGTTGGGTCTTCGTTTCTGTGCGAGGGCTTTCTCTAGTTGCGGCAAGCGGGGGCCACTCTTCATCGCGGTGTGCAGGCCTCTCACTGTCGTGGCCTCTCTTGTTGCGAAGCACAGGCTCCAGATGCGCAGGCTCAGTAATTGTGGCTCACTGGCCTAGTTGCTCCGCGGCATGTGGGATCTTCCCAGACCAGGGCTTGAACCCGTGTCCCCTGCATTGGCAGGCAGACTCCCAACCACTGCGCCACCAGGGAAGCCCCTTAACTGCAAACTTTTAATGAAACAGTGGATAGCCCAGTGGCACAATGGAATTTGGAGTACACTAAATATTTTGATGTTAGGTTATCAGCTCCAATTCAAGAACTCAGTTTTTCCTTGTATTTTCCTAACTTTTACCCAATATCATCATTTCTTCCCTCAACTCGTCATCTCCAGTACCACAGATATTTTTCCTAATTATCATAACCACCCTTATTGTCCTTATTTTCATGTCATTATTTATTAATAAAGAGTTACTGGTAGACAAACACAGTAGAGGAATATAGATAAAGAAACAGTGCCCTACCCTCCAGGGGCTTACACTCTATAGAGGAGCGTATAGTTGCTAATAATAATACTGTGGCACTTCACAGTATTACAAAATATGTTATTATAAACTATTTCTTTTAAGCTTTCAACAAATTCTTAAACAGGTAGGTTAGGTGTGTTTTTTTGAAGTATAGTTGATTTACAAATATTATATGTTATAGGTGTATACTATAGTGATTCACAATTTTAAAGGTTATATTTCATTTATAGTTATTATAAAATATTGCCTATATTCCCTGTTTTGTACAATAGATCCTTGTAACTTATTTTATACATAATAGTTTGTACCTCTTAATCCCTTACCCCTGTCTTGCCCCTCCCCACTTCCTTCTCCCACTGGTAAGCACTAGTTTGTTCTCCATATCTGTGAATCTGCGTCTTTTGTGTTATAGTCACTAGTCTGTTGTATTTTTTAGATTCCACATGCAGGTGAGATCCTACAGTACTTGTCTTTCCCTGTCTGACTTATTTCACTTAGCATAATGCCCTCCAGGTCCATCCTTGCTGTTGCAAATGGCAAGCTTTCATTCTTTTTTATGTGTATATATATATGTGTGTATATATATATATATATATTTATGTGCGCACGTGTGTGTGTGTGTATATATATATATACAAATACTATATGTATACATACCACATCTTCTTTCTCCGTTCATCTGTTGATGGACATTTAGGTTGCTTCCATATCTTGGCAATTATAAATAATGCTGCTATGAACATTGGGGTGTGTGTATGTTTTGTGGGTTTTTTATATATGCCCAGGAGTAGAATTGCTGGATCATATAGTAGTTCTATTTTTAGTTATGTGAGGAACCTCCATAGTGTCTTCCACAGAGGCTGCACCCATTTACATTCCCGCCAACAGTGCATGAGGGTTCCCCTTTCTCCACATCCTTAACGTTTGTTGTTTGTGTTCTTTTTGATGATGGCCTTTCTGACAGTTGTGAGGTGATATCTCATTGTGGTTTTGATTTGCATTTGCCGGATGACTAGCGATGTTGAGCATCTCGGGCATCTGAATGTCCTTTGTGGAAAAATGTCTATTCAGATCTTCTGCCCATTCTTAATCAGGTTGTTTGTTTCTCATTGTTGGTAGGTTAGGTATTTTTATGCCCCTTAAAACTCAGAGAAGTGAAGTGACCTGCCCAGTCCTTGCCCAGCCCTTTGATGGAGCATGCGCTGTGCTCTTTTCATGATGGTATGTTACACCTAGCTGTGTCGGTCACTTGTGTCAACTTGAATCATCCAAAGGATGTCCAGATATGTGGTTAAACATTATTTCTGAATTGGTGGACTGACTACAGCAGAAGATTCCCCAAAAGAGGTGGACATCCTCCAGTCTATTGAGGATCAGAATAGAGGGAAAGGGCAGATGAAGGTTGAAATCACTCTGCCCTGCTGACTGAGCTGGGACATTGATCTTCTGCTCTCACCACTCTTAGATTCTCAGGCCTTCAGACCCAGACTGCATCTACAACATTGGCTGTCCTGGTCTCCAGCTTAGAGGTAGCAGATCTCAGCCTCCAGAACTGTATGAGGCAGCACTTACTTTATACATTGGTTCTCTTTTTCTTGAGAACTCTGATACACTAACAAAGCTTTTTCTTTAACACAGAACTCTATATTTCTCTTTTAGTATCTCTAATACTATCTAATATCTAATACTATCTAAAACTACTATCTACTACTACTAATATCTAAAACTATCTCTAATAGTATCTCTAATAGAGCAATTATTCATACCACATGTAGCTGGTAGATGCTACTGCATCTAAAATCTAGAGGCTCTCAACCACATATCATGCCACTGTTGTATTCTAGTCAGTTGAATTGGACCCCACGGTAATACAGTGAAACAGACCTAGTTTTTCTCTCATTATGTCAACCTTCTCTCTGTAGTGAAAAAAAAAAAAAAAGATTTGAAGCCAATAGAAAGAGAATTTCATATAAACCTACCTAGGCATGTGGGATGTTGCATGATAATATCTTTTCTCAATGTAGTGAAGCAGAATAAGCATTGAGAACCATCATATCATACGATAGTTCTATCCTTACAGCGCTCAGATTTTAGAATGCACATTATATACAATTAATTCCCTACTTGCTCAACGTAGAGGAAAGTGAGGTTGTCTCAACAACATCCATACTACATTTTCACCCATTTTGTGGCTGAGCTTAGATGTAATTTATCTCTCCACCCACCCCTGTAAAGATGGACTCTGATGACCTTATCCAATCAGAGAAGGCATGCCCTCCGTCAGTGTGATTGATAAAGAATGGTCCAGTTAAACCAGAGGTCAGGACTCTTATTTGATTGTCAAGAGAAAATTCTTACTTCTCCAGTTTTCCTGTCCCCTGACCCCACAACCCACAGTTAATATGAAGCATGAAAGACATTGTTGTTAAAAGCCATATGAAAACCATGGAAGAGACCACCAACAAGGAGCAGGGCAGATCTGAGCAAACTGCCGAAAATGGGCCCAGAGTCATAGCTAGGCTCTGCCTGAAATCCACCCTACCTCTGGACTTTTCTGTTTCTACATCAATAAATTGCTCTAATTATTTAAGTTTCTATCTTTGGGTTTTGTTATTTGCAACCAATAGTATCCTCACTGAAACAATCCATTGAGAATACGTTATTAGGAAGGAAGAATTCCGGAGCTGAATATTATTTATAAATTTTAACTCATCTAGGACAAGATAAAATGTTCCTGTATATTCATTTTAAAAAACAACAACAAATAAAAAGGATACATAAATGTTTTATGGACCTTCAAAAGTGAAAATTTCAAGAAGATTTTAATTAGGTTCTGCTTCCTTAAAAACCAAAAAGAAGATTATCTCTAAGATTACAAGATTCTACGCAGCAGGAGACTTTATTGCTCAGTATTTGCACATCAATCCCACTGAAAAATGAACACTTAGGTCCATCTTGGTAGCCTAATCACTGTACAAATTGGTGTACTTATGAAATGATTGATTTTCTGCCACCTCGGGGGATAATATTCTGCAATAGCTATTCACAAGCGAATGCCCTTGCACACCATGTTTAGCTTTCTTATGAAGAGAGTCACTCATTAGGTTAAGTAAGAATTACTATTTTCCTGAAAACTATGATTATATAAAAATTCTGATCATGGATAGGCCCTTGATTAAAAATTCAAGAAAGGTACAAATCACACAAGAAGATGATGTTCAAGCTCGCACTACTGTTAATGTCGAAATGATTCTAATCAACTAGGGAACCGAAGTCCAATCCAAAACCGTCTTTTAGCTCATATTTGAACTGCAAACAATGGCTGTATTGGCGAATGTATTACAAATTGTGCTTTGATGTCATATGATAGATGGGTAGGAGTCGCTAGGCCATTGTCTATCCAAAATACCTCTTTGGCTGTGAATGACGCAACTATGAGTAAGACTTAATTCACATCACACCTCCTCCCCTCTTCCCAATCTGGAAGTGGACTTGCTCTGTGTACTGTTGCTGCCTCTGTATCTTGAAGCACAAAGACAGAAGAGCAGAGACATCCTCTGAAGGAAAGTTGTTTGGCTAGAACTCTTTATTCTTGATATTCTGTCTACCTGAAAAATGCATCTTCAGCTGCAAACCTACACAAGAATTTCTGTATGCAAGTAATTCCCATCAGACTGTATAAACCAGCTGAAAACAGATATTTCAACTGTGGTCTAAACTGATGTATTAAGTTTAGGGTACATGAATCATTTATATTCAAAGATAATATTCCCCAATACAGTTAAGTTTTATCTGTTTATAAGAAGTCAGGATTTCTGAGTTTGGTGAGTTTTTTGTTGGTTCCCATTATTATATGGATTTGACATTGGCTTTGGCTAAATCTTAAGCTCTTTGGAAATCAGATTGTTTATCTGTTAAATGAAATGTTTAGCATGGTGATCACTGAGATTACTTTCAGTTTTAAATAACAAAGGGAATAACAATAGCATAAACAACAAAGTCCCCATCCCAATGATTCTACTAAACACAGTGATAAAATGTATAAAGACTGGTCTTCAGTCTTGCTATAACCACATTCAGCAGCTCTGTGATTACTAATAGTGTGAAGTAGATTGATCATCCAAGATTTTACATCTTATGGGTAGTTTAGGAATTAACTAAGAACCAGCAGAATCCTCCATCCCTCTTCAGAGACAGGGACAACAAAGGGATACCACTTCGCCTAATCACTCCTGGAACAGAAGGGAGTGTCCAGAACAATCCAGTAAGTAAATTAAACAGGCAGGTGACATTCCTAATAGGTCATTTTTGCTAAGGCTGTAGCTCTTTAGTGGGTGATGGCAGCCCTATCCAAGTAGTGGGGTTAAGGAAGAAAGCATTCCAAAAGGAAAAATTGAAACACATTTGTTGGGTCTATTTATAGCCTCAGGCATTGCCACCAAATTGAAACCATCCAGAGACTGTTTTTCTCTTTTTTCTTTTCTTTTTTTTTTTTTTTTTGACTGAGGAATTATTTAGATTTCAGAGGAATTAAGTAGAAGCTTGACTTTGAAACAATAACAAAATCAAAACCAATACCAATTTCTGAATGAACTGTTGCATTTCCTCTAGCTATAAAGCTTCAGTGCTCCATTATGGGGGGTGGAGAAGGAGGGAAAAGGGGGGTTAATTGTTTTAACTGGATTTGATTTTCATACACTATACTGATTTGTTATCCAATATTTGTGTTCCTCTAAGTTTGTGCATCTTAGTTATATAATGTTTGTTCCATGATCTTTCTAAATAGTACCTTAAGAAAAGTCATCTGCATCCTTACTGAAGGAACTTCAGGCACGGAATGCATTTTACATTTTTAAAAAATCATCTAATACAGCAGGCTTTCTAAAAGTGGAATGGTATTACTCATTCATTCAATGTGTATTTATTGAGGACCAACTCCGTACCAAGCCTAGTGCTAGCCACTGGAGATATATATATATCTCCAATATATATATAACAATACAGACCGGATCCCAATTCTCATGGAGTTTACAGACTAATAGGGAAGACAGACATTCAACAAGCAAATCCACCACAGTGTGACAGGTGTTATAACAGGTAGTTAACAGACTGCTGCAAGAACAAAGAAGGCCCCTCTATCCCAACCTGAAATCAGGGAGGCTTCCCTTAAAAAGTGACACCTGATGGAGAACTTCAAGATGGTGGAGGAATAAGACGTGGAGATCACTGTCCTCCCCACAGATATATCACAAATGCATCTACATATGGAACAACGCCTACAGAACACCTACTGAATGCTGGCAGAAGACCTCAGACCTCCCAAAAGGTAAGAAACTCCCCACGTACCTGGCCATGTGGCTGACAGAGTATTGGTGCTCTGGCCAGGTGTCAGGCCTGTGCCTCTGAGGTGGGACAACTGAGTTCAAGACATTGGTCCACCAGAGACCTCCTGGATCCACGTAATATCAAACGGCGAAAGCTCTCCCAGAGATCTCCATATCAACCCTAAGACCCAGCTCCACTCAACGACCAGCAAGCTACAGTGCTGGACACCCTACTCCAAACAACTAGCAAGACAGGAACACAGCCCCATCCATTAGCAGAAAGGCTGCCTAAAATCATAATAAGGTCATACACACCCCAAAACACACCACCAGACATGGTCCTGCCCACCAGAAAGACAAGTCCAGCCTCATCCACCATAACACAGGCACTACTCGCCTCTACCAGGAAGCCTACACAACCAACTGAACCAACCTTAGCCACTGGGGGCAGACACCAAAAAGAACGGGAACTACGAACCTGCAGCCTGCAGGTTAAATGTTTCTTGTATTTTCTCCATTCTGTTTCCTAGATTTTGGATCATTTTGACTATCATTACTCTGAATTCTTTTTCAGGTACACTGCCTATTTCCTCTTCATTTGTTTGGTCTGGTGGGGTTTTACCTTGTTGCTTCATCTGCTGTGTGTTTCTCTGTCTTCTCAGACTTCAGACTATACTACAAAGCTACAGTAATCAAGACAGTATGGTACTGGCACAAAAACAGAAATAGAGATCAATGGAACAGGATAGAAAACCCAGAGGTAAACCGACGCACATATGGTCACCTTATTTTTGATAAAGGAGGCAAGAATATACGGTGGAGAAAAGACAGCCTCTTCAATAAGTGGTGCTGGGAAAACTGGACAGCTACATGTGAAAGAATGAAATTAGAACACTCCCTAACACCATACACAAAAATAAACTCAAAATGGATTAAAGACCTAAATGTAAGGACAGACACTATTAAACTCTTAGAGGAAAACATAGGCAGAACACTCTATGACGTAAATCACAGCAAGATCCTTTTTGACCCACCCCCTAGAGAAATGGAAATAAAAACAAAAATAAACAAATGGGACCTAATGAAACTTCAAAGCTTTTGCACAGCAAAGGAAACCATAAACAAAACGAAAAGACAGCCCTCAGAATGGGAGAAAATATTTGCAAACGAGGCAACTGACAAAGGATTAATCTCCAAAATTTACAAGCAGCTCATGCAGCTCAATATCAAAAAAACAAACAACCCAATCCACAAATGGACAGGAGACCTAAATAGACATTTCTCCAAAGAAGATATACAGACTGCCAACAAACACATGAAAGGATGCTGAATATCACTAATCATTAGAGAAATGCAAATCAAAACTACAATGAGATACCATCTCACACCCATCAGAATGGCCGGCATCAAAAAATCTACAAACAATAAATGCTGGAGAGGGTGTGGAGAAAAGGGAACCCTCTTGCACTGTTGGTGGGAATGTAAATTGATACAGCCACTATGGAGCACAGTGTGGAGGTTCCTTAAAAAAACTAAGGATAGAACTACCATGTGACCCAGCAATCCCACTACTGGGCATATACCTGGAGAAAACTATAATTCAAAAAGAGTCATGTGGCCACTGGGCCTGCACGTCCGGAGCCTGTGCTCCGCAACGAGAGAGGCCACGGCAGTGAGAGGCCCGCGTATCGCAAAAAAAAAAAAAAAAAAGAGTCATGTACCACAGTGTTCATTGCAGCTCTGTGTACAGTAGCCAGGACATGGAAGCAACCTAAGTGTCCATAGACAGATTAATGGATAAAGAAGATGTTGCACACATATACAGTGGAATATTACTCAGCCATAAAAAGAAAGAAAATTGAGTTATTTGTAGTGAGGTGGATGGACCTAGAGTCTGTCATACAGAGTGAAGTCAGTCAGTCAGAGAAAAACAAGTATCATATGCTAACACATATATATGGAATCTAAAAAAAAAGGTTCTGAAGAACCTAGGGACAGGACGGGAATAAAGACGCAGACGTAGAGAATGGACTTGAGGACGTGGGGAGGGGGAAGGGTAAGCTGGGATGAAGTGAGAGAGTGGCATGGACATATATACACTACCAAATGTAAAATAGATAGCTAGTGGGAAGCAGTCGCATAGCACAGGGAGATCAGCTCAGTGCTTTGTGACCACCTAGAGGGGTGGGATCAGGAGGGTGGGAGGGAGACACAAGAGGGAGGAGATATGGGGATATATGAATATGTAGAGCTGATTCACTTTGTTATAAAGCAGAAACTAACACACCATTTTAAAGCAATTATACTCCAATAAAGATGTTAAAAAAGAAAGTGACACCTGAGGCAAGGTAGTCTGATGATTTGGGTTTTGAGTTCAAGTGATTTGTTCAGAGTAGCAGACAACTCACCAATAAACCTAACAAAGACAGCTCCTCCCATGTGCCAGGCACTGTTCTTTGTGCTTCCTATTTCATCTAGCTCTCACAAAAAGTCTTCACGATAAATACTATTATTCTTATTGTGAGGCTGAAGCTTTAAGATTAAGTGAATTTTCCAATGTTCTATGACTAATAAGTAGCAAAACCAGGGTTCCAATACTGGCCTGTTTGCCTTTAAAGCCCATGATATTTCTAATGTCTAGCCATATAAAAAAAACTTTCAGCTAAAATATAGGGGAAGTGTTTCAAATAGACTAACTCTTTAAAATAGTATGATAGTTATCATTGGAAAATATTAGACTGATTGACCATTAAAGCTGATAGGCTGACCACACACAATTGTGTCCTCTGTCTCCAGAGACTACATTGTAATGTCAGTAAAGGGAAAAAAATCTGTAGAAACCTACAGGTATGTAAAGAATGGTGGAGTCATCATCATTCATGAACCAACGATTTCTGGGGAACAAAAGGAGAACGAGTAATGGTTGCTGATGAAACAGGACAGAGGAGGCTGAAACCTTAATGAATGTAGAAGAAAATGACTAGGAAGGAGCAGATTTGCCTCCTAGAACTTGGGAGAGGCTCAAGAGTGGAGTGGGAATGGAAGTGGAACAGTGGGAGTGAGGGCTCGGATGGAAAGAAGGGGATCAATTGAAAGTATGTACTTGGAACAATTGGACAAATCTTTCTAAAATGGAGATCACCTGTGCCTGGGAATTGAACTCCCAAGCAGAAGACTGAACGTCCTTTATTTGGAGGAGCTGAATGGCTCCAAAGACAAAACGTTCTAGCATCCGCTAATGAAAGGGGTGGCTGGCTCTCTTTCTGATCCACCTAAAGCAATGCCTGGCTGTCAACAAGCCAGATTGGGTTTTAGTGACTCACTTTTAAATATGAGGAATCAACAAAAATGCAGACATTTGAGAAGAGCCTCCCATGTGAACAATAGGGAAAACAAGCAAACAAGGGGGAAAAGAAATAAAAAGACCTAGGAGAAAATAGAGTTCATGTAACAGAAAGAAGTTTAAAAAAAGACGAGAAATAAACCTCCAACGAGCATCCTTTGAGATACAAGAGAAGATATTGCATCCATAAAACAAAATCAGGATACATAAAAAAAGGAACAGTTGGAAACAAGAAAGAGTTCTTGGGAATTAAAAATGAGATTGACAAAATATTACATTCAATAGACAGCTGGAGAGATAATGACAAGGAAACCTCCCACAATGCAGACCAAAACGAAAAGGAGACAATAAGAAAGAAAAACTGAAAGATCAAAGATCAGTCTAGGAGGTCCAGAGAGGAAGGAATAATCAAAAAGGAAATAGACAAAATGTTCCCAGAGTCAAGGACAACATGAATGTCCAGATTTAAATGGCCCATTGATTTTTCATCTCTTTGAATGGGCAAACGTCTACACCAAGGAACGTAACTGTAAATTTCAGAAATTCTGGAATGAAGAGATGGTCCAACTACCTCTAGAGAGAAAGCACAGATTACTTTCAAAAAAGTGAAAGTCCAGAATGGCGGTGGGCTTCCCAACAGCATTACTAGATGCCCAAGTTTTTGAGAGAAAATTATTTTATATCTTCAAATTCTATACTCAGCCACTCATGTAGATTTTTTTTTAATGGCAGTCATACAAAGACTCAAAACTTAACCTCCCACAGACTCTTTCTTAAGAAGTTATTTGGGGATGTGTCCGAAAACAAGGATATAAACTAAGAGAAAGATGGAATAGAGGGAAAAAGCAAATCCAAAAAGTTCCAAGAAGACAGGTGTGCAGCAGGTTAAGAGCATAACCAGTCCAATCTGAAGTAGGAGGAAAGGGGGCTCTGGCCTCCCAAAATAGGGGCTTAACACAATCTGATATGCCTCTGTTGAAAATCTGAACACAGGAAAATGAGCACATATGCAAAAGAGAAGAAAACAATAGAGTCAAAGAAAACAGCTGCATGAGAAAGTAAATGTAATCAAAGTATACTTCTTAGCCTTCCAGTAAATAATACATACATTACCAATTTAATTTTAAAGCTATGATATGGGGACTTCACTGGTGGCGCAGTGGTTAAGAATCCGCCTGCCAATGCAGGGGACACGAGTTCAAGCCCTGGTCTGGAAGATCCCACATGCCACGGAGCAACTAAGCCTGTGCGCCACAACTACTGAGCCTGCGCTGTAGAGCCCGTGAGCCACAACTACTGAAGCCCGCGTGCCTAGAGCCCATGCTCCGCAACAATAAGATTTGAATGGCCGTAATGAAAACCTGCACGCCGCAACGAAGAGTAACCCCCGCTCGCCGCAACTAGAAAAAGCCCGCGTGCCGCAACGAAGACCCAACGCAGCCGAAAAATTAATTTAAAAAAAAAGGTATGATACGATTAATTTGGGATGATAGTGTAGAAGAGGTATGCGTGTGTGTGTAAGAGAACACAGGCTCATCTGACATAATGAGGAAGTTAATAGATGATTAAAATCGATAGATCAAAGAACAGCCAAATAGCCTATTCCTTGGAGATTTGGGAGGAACTACCAGAAGAAGCAAAAAAGTTACAAGTAGTTGTCCCTAGGAAGCTGGGCTGGGAAGTAAGGAGAACGTGGGACCAAAGGTTATTACTTTGCCATCATAAGGATTTTGAGGCTATTAGATTTTTTTTTTTAACTATGTGCAGGTTACTAAGACAAATTGAAGAGTTTATAAAAGGAAAAATATATATATGTTGAATCACCAGTTAAGAAGTCAACATAGGTTTCTGTTTAAATCTATTAAATGTCCGTGGTCCTAACACTCAGAATGAGAATCAATGACAAGCACACAACATCAATAAACAATTTCAGTACCTTGTCTACCATTCCGTTTTTATGGGTTCACGTATCTCTTTTGTTTACTTTCTCACTCAGATATTGATAAATAGGAATTCTGTGTTGAATAATTTTATTTATATATATGTCACATAGTGAAAAATAAAATACACCTAATTGTATGCAAATGTGTTGAGAACTATTTACCAAACTGGTGATTTCAGTTCACACTGAAAATTACATACATAAATGTTCTGAGGAGTAAGTCTAAAGAAAATTGCGAATTCTTTGCCCTATTTATTCTGTGTTGATCTTCTGAGATTTGTTAGGCTATGTTTCATGTGACATTTTTTTCCTCAGACCTGTCTTTTGTTTAAGCAAAGGGGAAAAAAGCATAGAATAACTTTTCCTAGATAGGTATATTCCTATGACCTACTTTTGAGGGTCATATTGCATTCTGGTTTTGATGAAAATAGAATAAAGCACACGATAATTATTTGATATGAATTAAAATCATACTCATTGCCATCTGTATTTGTTCTACTAATATTGGTATTATTCAGCTTAGCTCTGAAATATAAAGAATGCCTGGCACACAGCCTCTGCCTGCTGGTTCTATTCGTTTCTTGAAGCGTATTTCCAATGATGATAAAAATGGTATTTCCCTCTTACTAGACATGTGGCCATTTCTGTCCATCTTCCTAGAGCTGCCTGCCCTGACATGGCACAGTTCAGTGGCCTCTGGGACCTAACTTGGTTTGAATCTTGGCCCAGGTACTTAGCAGGTACGTGACTTTGGACGAGTTGCTTACTCTCTCGAAGTATAATTTTCCTCCCTTCAAAATGAAGTTAATTATTGTTGTAGAAAGATTAGCTGTAGAAAGATTAAAGAGATAATTCAAATAAAGTCCTTAGTGAAGAGCCTAGAGCATAGTAAGTGCTCAATAAATTATTATCATTGTTACAAATTTTCTAAAGCATGACATGGTTGAAAAATTAGTGGACTAGAGATTGGAAATACTAGGTTATTTCCAAATTCCCTTCCAGCTGTGGCATTCCATAGGGTATGATTAGGTCCTTAATATCCATCATTTGCAAGACTATTGGTGTATTTTAGTAATACAGAATATAAGCTAGTTACTAAGGAGTTATCATGACTATTTATGTATGAAGAAACACACTAGATTAAGGAGAAAGACATGACTAGGAAGATGACTGTAAGAAGCAAGACGATTGCATATTCTTGAGGGAATAAGCAATGTGATACAGGACTTAAAGCAAAGAAGGAAAACAAGTCATTGAATCTTTACTATTGACCCCATATTCACTAAGAAAAATCCAAGCATTTCACAAAGATGCATCCTTTGTAATTTTAAAAACTTAGATTAAAATATTGCAAGTTTAATTCGGTTCAACAGTATTGATTATGTTCAACCATTTAATTCCCAGATAAGTATGATGCTGTCATTAATTTTCTGCTGTAGTTTGGTTAGGATCTGAAGACTTCCTTTATTAGCTTCTTTATTAGTACATTTAAATACTCCCCTGGTTTCATTAAGCTTCAGCTGGCTTTATTCTCCATTCAGCAGCATTTGTGTTCAACAGACTTGCCAAGCTTCCTTACAAATCTTCCTACAGCAGATGTTGAAATGCATTTGGTGTAAGTGACTCAGGTTTGGGGTAATGGGCCATGCTTCTTGAGTCTGGGAAAGCTATGACTTTTATAGCTACCACACCTCTATGGCCCCATGTATATACCTCTTTGCCTCAGCTGCTAAGGGACTAGAAAAAAGTCCCAGGTGGACTAGTCAGATGTTCTCCTCTGGTGCCCACCACTGCACATCAGGTACTACATTTTGGAGGTAATATTGGTAGCAAAATATTATGAGTTAAGGAGACTCTTTCGGACTTACTCAACCCTTTTCTTCTACTGGCACTGCACATCTCCCAAAGACTGCCCCAGAAGTGTCTTGGCACTAACCTTGTCTGATACCATCAAATTGACCTTAATATATGCAATTGAAGTAAATGATTCCAGTCTCTCTATCTTACAAAGGGCAAATGAGAGGGAGATCTAACTCCCTAGAACAGCGCTATCAAATAGAATTTTCTGATTTGATATAAATATATGTAGATGATGGAACTGAGGAATTAAATTTTTAAAAATTTATTTTATTGAAATATAGTTGATTTACAATGTTGTGTTAGTTTCTGGTGTATGGCAAAGTGATTCAGATATATACATATATATATTCTTTTTCATATTCTTTTCCATTATGGTTTGTTCCAGAATACTGAATATCGTTCCCTGTGCTATGCAGTAGGACCTTGTTGTTTATCCCTCCTATATATAATAGTTTGCATCTGCTAGTCCCAAGATCCCAATCCATCCCTTCCCCATCCCTTCCCCCTTGGCAACCACAAGTCTGTTCTCTATATCTTTGAGTCTGTTTCTGTTTCATAAATAAGTTCATTTGTGTTGTATCTTAGATTCCACATATAAGTGATATCATATGGTATTTGTCTTTCTCTGTCTGACTTACTTCACTTAGGATGATAATCTCTAGGTCCATCCATGTTGCTGCAAATGGCATTATTTCATTCTTTTTTATGGCTGAGTAGTATTCCGTTGTATATATCTTCTTTATTCATTCATCTGTTGATGGAAGTTTGGTTGTTTTCATGTCTTGGCTATTGTAAGTAGTGCTGCAATGAACACTAGGGTGCACATATCCTTTTGAATTAAAGTTTTCTCTGGATATATGCCCAGGAGTGGGATTGCAGGATCCTGTGGTAACTCTGAGCAAGAAGGAATGAGCCTCCAGTTTTCTATTTTTTGGTTGGTTTACTTAATGGGTTTGAGGAAATCCAACAGGTACTCATGGTGAAGGCCTGGGGAAACCTACAGGTGACTATATACCTTAGATCTGCACCTATATTCATCTACTTGCATCTATTTTCTTCTGAGTACGATATTTATTACAATAATAATAACATAGTTTAACAATCCTGAGATTTCTTTAATTTTACTTAAAATTTGGGAAAAAAGCTCTATTTTAGAGCTTGAGAAAAATATTTTCTTATCATATTCCTTCTCCCTTTAAAACATATTTAGGGCTTCCCTGGTGGCGCAGTGGTTGAGAGTCCATCTGCAGATGTAAGGGAAACGTGTTCATGCCCCAGTCCGGGAAGATCCCACATGCCGCGGAGCGGCTGGGCCCGTGAGCCATGGCCGCTGAGCCTGTATGTCCGGAGCCTGTGCTCCGCAACGGGAGAGGCCACAACAATGAGAGGCCCCCGTACCGCAAAAAAAAAAAAAAACAACAAAACAAAAAAAAACATATTTAAACTACTATGTATTATTTCATCCATTTCATCATCAGTACCATAATTTTCACATTATGAATCATAAATCATTTCATAGAGTATGAGAAGAGGGCTTCCTTTTTTGGTCTCTTGCTTATTGTTGTACCCCCAGAGCCTAAAACAATATCTGGCCAATGGTAGGCATCCCATAAATATTTGTTGAATAAATGAGCAAATTAAAGACAGCATCTTCTTTTGAAGCAGTGCTCGTTTCTGGTATCTTGTTACTTTGATGTTTCTGTTTGGGCAGAGTATGAGAAAACTAGACAAACATGTGCTCAACTAGATAACTAAAAACTGATTCCTTTTCCGTGACCCAGTTCAGCCCATGCTATTTCTCAGGCATCCGGTCTGGTTGTAGTTGGCTCATTGTATGCAGAGGGATTTTATCTCAACTGGCATCTTTTCTTTTTGTTGTATGACTAGGAGCCAAGTCATGTTAAAGACTGGAAGAAATTAGCAACTGTTTAACATCTACAGGCAAAAGAGTTCATAACTGGGAGAAATTAAAAAGTTAGTCCTGGGGTCACTTTGTGTACTTTCCCTTCCCTGTTCATTACTGGGGGTTCTCTGGCTGATTAACAAGGGGAATTTATCAAGGTGGACCTGACACATTACATAATTTCCACTGTCTATAACTCAGCAACGGTGGTGGGGGGGGAGATGATTGATCACTTTTCCATTTAGCTTAGGAGAATGTTCCATCTGTCACTTGTAATACTTTCAGTGGCTTCCCTCTGGAAGCTTATTCCGCAGATGGGCAATAAGATTTATGACAGACTTGAGGAGAGTGTTGCCAGCAAGAAATACCCAAACTAGGCTTCCCTGGTGGTGCAGTGGTTAAGAATCCGCCTGCCAATGCAGGGGACATGGGTTCAAGCCCTGGTCTGGGAAGATCCCACATGCCATGGAGCAACTAAGCCTGTGCTCCACAACTACTGAAGCCCGCGTGCCCAGAGCTTCTCCGCAACAAGAGAAGCCACCGCAATGAGAAGCCCACATACCACCCCTGCTCACCACAACTAGAGAAAGCCCGTGCACAGCAACCAAGACCCAACGCAGCCAAAAATAAATAAATAAATTAAAAAAAAAAAAAAGAAATACCCAAACTATATCCTCTGGTGACTAAATAGAAGCTCATGCCTGCAAGGAATAAACTCCTGGAGTCCCTGGGCCTCCTGAAGAGTTCCATGAACCACGTGGCAGGGTTGAGCAAAGAAACAGTGGGAAAATACTTCCATTCTACTGCGGTTAAGTTTGAACCAATAGATTCTTTCAGTTCCATAGTGAATAGGAGCTGTTTCTATTGCACAGCAGGCCTCAACATGGTAAGTGGACAAGAGAGAAAAGGTCATCTTAAAAAGGTCATCTTTCCTAGGCACCGTAACTCTGTAATTCTAAGAATTACACCTCAGTTATTGTTTCTTTAGCCACACAAAGACAAAACCTTTAAGATGTGACAAAGCTGGATGCTTTGCGGAGATTTAGAGTTTCTGAATTACCACAGAAAGCACCAGCTGAGATTTTGCTTGCTCTAAAAATAGGTGTGGGTAGCATTCAATATGGTGAGAAGCAAAGTTACAATTTGTCTACCTTTTCCGGTTCCTCATGTCTGATGTTTGGTTGACAAGTTCATTCCAGCCAACCGTGGGCCCAGGCTTATTACAATGGATCCAGTCCTTAAAGCATTTTTTTCCCTGAAGCATGAACTAAGAATCTTCGTTTTTAAATTGTACTATATTTTTGGCTTTAAAAATGATAACTGCAGAATTAGACACATTTGGTACATGTACAGTTCCTAAGTGTAGTGTTTAGTACATTTTACACATGTACTGCATTTTACGTACCCCAGAAAGTTCCCCCATGCCCCCTGTCGTCATTACCCCTGCAAAGATAACCACTCTTCTGACTTGCTTCATGTAGATGAATCTTGCTTGTTCCTGAATCTGCATTTTTCTAAAAACCCAAGAGATTCTTATGTACTCTGAAGTTTGAGAAACATTGCTGGAGGTTTTGAACAGAAAGCAAAATAGAAATCTCTGACGCAGGTCCTTTAAATAAAACAAAGCACAACACCCGTGTGTTGAGATTGCTCTAGTGTGGTGATCACAAATCAGTGTTTTCAATTTCATCAGGAAAGCTCTGCAAGGAAATAAAACACAGCTTTGTGCCTGGACTAATATTGATGCCAAATATCAGAGAAGCCAGACACCTACAGATTCCTATTAGCATAAATAGACCATAACGTTTCCTGGACGCGGACTGCACCTTTATTTGCATGGGCAGGAAATTCAGATTCAGGTCGTATTTTTTTCCCTGTCAGCTGTGGTATATTTTCTTGGCCCATTCTAAATCTGTCATATTCAGTCTCATGGGTAAACTTTATGGTTTTCGGTACTGTAATTTTAATATTGAATGCAATTTTACCAGTATACCTTTCAGTGAATCCAAATAAAATCGTCAATATTAAGATAGGAACTCCCCATATCCACTTTCTATGGTTTACAAAATTTTGTATTGGGTTGAATAGAGAAAATCATATTTTGCTATTCCTTGGCCAACTCTCCCCCATCTGTTTAGCAATATCTTCTAATACCATATAATCATATGAACACTGTCAACCTTTTTGACTTTCTGGACCAACTTTTAATGACTCATTTGCCTGAAAATCTATTCATCTCTTCTCAGCAAGCAGTGACTCCTCAATGCATTTAAATCTTCCCTGGAACTTTCAAGAGCTTCACTCCAAATCAATACATTTAATTAAATGGACATTTGAGTAAGGCTGCGTTAAGTTGCTTTCATCTCCCACTGTGGGTTGCAGTGGACCCAGCCAGACTCCCAGGAACATCTGTGGGGTCATGATGTTTGTCAATGTCTATAATGATGATCCAAATTTTCATTATCTGTAGCCCCCATCACCACAGTCTACAAAGAAGGTAGACTTCTTTGGCTACTGTGGCTACCAGTAGCCAGAGTTAATAATTATCAAGTCAACTCTAAGAGAAGTTCATTCTCACCCTGACAGACTCCAACACAATCCTTGTGATACATGCCAACCCTGTGAGTCAGACTATGGAACCCGTGACGTCATGATGACAGGGACTAAAAGTATTGCACCAATAATTTACATTTTATTCTTACCAATTAAATCCTGTAAAGCAAAACTATGACTTATGAGAGAGGGAATGGTTAACGCTAAAACCCATATTACATATTAGTATGGGTACTTATATATCTATATATAGAGAGAAAATAGATACATTTCATTCACTTCTGAAAGTGTAATTTACATTATGATGCACAAAGGGAACTTGATTTGCTGTTAATTACACCATCTCTTTGTTCAGTAGCACTAGGCTAAAATGAGGCAAGTTAGTATCAACAACTTTCCCAGAAACTGAAGTTGACTTTGTATTTTCTTTATTTGTTTGAGTTTTTTTTTGTTTTTTTTTTTGCGGTACGCGGGCCTCTCACTGTTGTGGCTTCTCCCGCTGCGGAGCACAGGCTCCGGACGTGCAGGCTCAGCGGCCATGGCTCACGGGCCCAGCCGCTCCGCGGCATGTGGGATCTTCCCGGACCAGGTTGTGAACCCGTGTCCCCTGCATCGGCAGGCGGACTCTCAACCACTGCGCCACCAGGGAAGCCCTTGTTTGAGTTTTTGTTTGTTTGTTTTTGACTTTGTATTTTCAAATAAAAAATAATACAGTTTCATTACACATATAGAGACAATACAGAAAAGTAGAAAGAAGAAAAAAAGCACTTGTATTCACCTACCTATGGATAACAACTACTGCCACCGTGGTGCATTACCTCCTAGGCTTTTCCTGCCTGCAATTTTGACATGGCTGTGCTCACTTTGTAATCTACCTATTTCATTTGCTCTTTTATCATGATACTCTCCATATTACTGAAACACGTCATAAGCACAAGTTTTAATAATTACATATTTTATTGTGTGGCTATAACCTAGTTTAATTTACCATGTGTCTAATGTCGAGCAGTTAGCCTGTTTCAGATTTTTCACTGCTGTGAATAAAACTATGATGGATGGGCATCCTTGCTCATAAGACCTTTATTTTTCTGATTATTTCTTTGGATGTTTACCCAGAAGAGTTAATGCAGGTCAAAAGGAATTTTCACCTTGAGGGTACATACTACAAATTTTTTTCCCAGACTTGCACCAAAGAACACATCCACGAGCAATGCATCCTTTCTGTTTCTATTATTGATTCAATCCTTCAAACCCTACCTTAGCAAACTCCTGTCTAGAACCCTTTTATATGAAATTGGTTTCACCCTCCTCAATGTCTAGGCTTATCTAACAAAGAAACTAGATGGAGGAAAAGGAAGAAAAATGAGGGAAGGAAGGAAGGAAGGAAAGAGGGAAGAAAAATAGATGGAAAGGGAGGAAGACAGGCATGCAGTAAGGCAGGACTTTATAAAGGAAACTGAATATGTAAAGCCTCCCCAGCCCAAAGGATAGCCTTTTACACAAGCTAGTTCTCACTCCTTCAGATTCATGACTAGGGACTGACATACATAAAACGGGTTCCAAGTCTTCTCCTTCCTAAACAGCATTCTTCAAAACCCTAAGCTTATGAAAATAGAAATAGAGTTAAAATTAGCCCTCTTTCTCTTTTTGCCAGGCTTCATGAGTTTTCACACACGTTATCGCCTTTGATTCTCCAATGAATCGTTGTGAAGTAGATATTATTACCCTAAATTGACAAATGAAAAACAAACGCAGAGAGGTTGAGCGGCTTCTCCTGTGTCAGCTAGTAAATGGCAAGGCCAGGTCTCAGCGTCAAGGTTGGTGACTCCAATTTTACTCTGCTCCAAGGTTTCTGTGGCTTCTCGATATCTCTTCACTTATCTGATTCCTCGCACCGGCATTGCCCTGGGATTCTTGGACTTTTGCCTGGGCTTTGCTTCTTTGGTCTGGGCTTCTTGCCTAATTCCTTCAAACTGCTACTGCCCACATCTCTACCTGTCAACTTGCCAACTTTGTATTACTGAAGAGTGTGTTCACTTAAGAAAACTTCCTTTTGGTGTGTTTTAGACAATGAAGAGACTCTATTAGAATGTGTAGTGGAGATATCCCCCTTAAGTGTAATCCTGGCTTTCTGTTCATGTAAAGTCCTGACCTATTCCTCGGCCAGTGGTCCCTTGTGTCCCCCCATCACCAGGCTGGGAACAGGAGGGCAGTTTTTGTTCCTGTAAATTCACCACATCAGTCCAGTTGCTACACCATGGTGGAAAATACTGATAATTGTTCACTAACCTCACGTCTCATCTTCCTGAACACACAGGTTAAATTTCCCATATGACTGCATTCTAGCGATTGAATGTGAATGAAAGTCCTGTGTGCCACTTCCAGCCCTGGAAAAGCCTTCCCTGTGCAATCAGTCTTTCACTCTTGTTTCCTTTCACTGGCTTGAAGCTGATCTTTGAAGACACATATTAAAGAGGGTAGAGGCACAGACAGAAAGAACCTGGGTTCCTCTATCATTGCTTGAAAGACAGCCATCTATCAACAAGGAAAACCCATTTGGGGCTTCATATGAACAAGTAATAAACTTCTTTCTTATTTGTCCCATGAGATATTGGGGAGTTTATGTTGCACCAGTTAGCCTATCCTAACTAGCATAGCCAGGAACATCTCTGAATTATAAGAGAGCTCAATAAGGACTACCTCCTTGGTTTGTGGTTTGACTATATGGCAGATTAAAGACACTCATTTTTAAAATGGGTATTTTCAAAAAGTTTGTGTATATGAATGCACATGTTTGTGTGTGTGTGTGTCAAATACTATTTAGGATCTAGGACTTGTACGCTTCCTATAAGCTTTGAATCTGTAAAACGCTCAGCGGCCATGGCTCACGGGCCCAGCCGCTCCGCGGCATGTGGGATCTTCCTGGACCGGGGCATGAACTCGTGTTCCCTGCATCGGCAGGCGGACTCCCAAGCACTGCACCACCAGGGAAGCCCCTGTGTTCATTTTTTAAATGTTTTCTATTGCCTCTAAACAAACAAAATTCCACAACGAAAGTTGCCTGATGGCTCTGAACTCTGATCTGCATCTCTGGGGGTTGGAACTCTGCCACTTCTATTTCCCAGACACTCTGGCCAGGTGACTGCAAGTTATTCCTATCAGTGGGAGTTGCTGGAAGGAGCTGTGAGGTGGCAGAAAGGGATCAGCCACTTTTCTTTGCCTTTTCTGCTCCTGGCAGTGTCACAGGCAGTAGCAGCAGCAGTAGTGTGTGTGGGCTCCGTGCTCCCTGCTCTAAAAGCGTGGTTTCAGAGGTAGCAGTAGCAGTATGAACTCCAACAGCCTTGGATCTGGTTCCAGAGGAAGCTGCGGTGGGAGATGACTGCCAGCTCCTGGGTTCCTGGCTTTCTGCAGGGTAGTGACTGTGGTGGGAGATGACTGCCAGCTCCTGGGTTCCTGGCTTTCTGCAGGGTAGTGACTGTTGTGGTCCCAGTGATCCCACGGCATCAGCGGATGCTCTGGCAAACCTACTTACAGAGAGTGTGGGTTCGGGTGACAGCATTTCGTCTTTACTCCCAGACTCAACCTTGAAGTGTTGTCACATACCTGTGGATAACCACATCACCTTCTTTTTGCATCTCCAGCCTTTCCAACACCTTATGTAACCAGTTCACTATATTAAGACCCCTCTGTTTAAAATACCTGGAGGGGTTTCTGTTTCCGTGACCGACAGAAGAACCAAAGGATGTGAATTTTTTTTTTTGAATTCTTGGCAACTTTATTATTTGTGATTATACTTACTCAAGGGAAAACAGTTTTTAAGTAGTCCTCGAATAATCGTTCATTGAATCATAGTGCTAATCCTATACCATGTATATAACTCGTATATAATTCATATGATATAATTTATAAAGGTTTTGATTTCGTCAGCTAATGAGGGTGGAAGACACACTGCCTGGGTTCACAACTTGGCTTTGGCACTTGCCTGCTGTGTGAACTTGAGCAAGTCACTTACTTTCTCTCTGCCTGTTTCCTCATCTATGAACTGGAGGTAACTTCCGTGCTCAGTTGCATGATTGCTCTGACGGCTACCATGTCAGTACCTGTGAAGTGCTCAGAACAGTGCCTGGCCCGTTGCGATCACTCAGTAGATGGTAGGTGGGTTGTTATTGTTATAGCTACTGTTATTATGTTAATTATTTTCCCTAAGCAAAGAGAAACAAGTCAAAATCTTAAAATAATCCAAACACTGAATGAACCATTGTTAAATCTAAAGTAAAAATAGTCTTTAAAAATCTTTGAAAATTTCTTCGAACCAAAAAATTTCTATTTGCCTTGTATACTTGTTAATGTCACTTCCTAACATACATCTCTTAGAGTGGTCTAAGTACTTTGAAAACTCAATAACTTTGAAAAGTCAATAATCCAGACTGCTAGGAATAAAAAATCTATCTAGATTAAATGCATTCAGTAACCTCACAAAATATCCATGTTGCCACAAGAAGGGATGAGAAAGTAGAGCAAAAGCATATCCCATCTTAGTCTGGGGTAGAATGGATACATGTCTATGTATGGTTGAGTCACTTAGCTGTGCACCTGAAACTGTCACAACATTGTTAATTGGATATACTCCAATATAAAATAAAATTTTAAAAATGAGAAATAAAAAAATAGCATACCCTATCTTTTATTTTTAGATGTGAAGACAAATTGTTTTCTTTAGTCCAATTAAAGAGCTTCAGTGACAACAAATATCCTTATTGTGCACCTACTATGTGCCTGGAATTGTTCAGGACACTTGGGTGAGCACATCAAACAAGAGAGACAGCCTCTGCTCTAATGTAGCTTAAAGTCTAATGTGGTTTTTTCAAAAAGAGATCTTGGACTTCCCTGGTGGCACAGTGGTTAAGAATCCGCCTGCCAATGCAGGGGACACAGGTTTGAGCCCTGATCAGGGAAGATCACACATGCTGCAGAGCAACTAAGCCTATGCACCACAACTACTAAGACTGCGCTCTAGAGCCTGCGAGCCACAACTACTGAGCACGCACGCTGCAACTACTGAAGTCTGCATACCTAGAGCCGGTGCTCTGCAACAAGAGAAGCCACCACAATGAGAAGCCCGCGCACCACAGCAAAGAGTAGCCCTGGGCTTCCCTGGTGGCGCAGTGGTTGAGAGTCCGTCTGCCGATGCAGGGGACACGGGTTCGTGCCCTGGTCCGGGAAGATCCCACATGCCGCGGAGCGGCTGGGCCCGTGAGCCATGGCCGCTGAGCCTGCGCGTCAGGAGCCTGTGCTCTGCAACGGGAGAGTCCACAACAGTGAGAGGCCCGCGTACCGCAAAAGAAAAAAAAAAAATAGTAGCCCCTGCTCACCGCAACTAGAGAAAGCCCGTGCACAGCAACAAAGACCCAATGCAGCCAAAAATAAATAAAATAAAATTTTTAAAAAAGAGAGATCTAACTCTATTTTATAAATTGTTGGTATTGTCTGTTTTCATCTCATAAAGTTGTATATTAAATTAAAATTTGCATTTTAAAGTTTAAATTTAAGTAACAAATATTAAATTCTGGAATCAGGGATCAAATTAGATCTTTGTATATGTTTTCATTTATTTTTAAAAATGTATCAAATACCTACTCTAAATACCTACTTGTGCTAGAAAATGTGAAATTTTAGTCCACAGAGTAATTATCTTTCAGAGATGTTTCTCTATATAAAATTAGAAAACAGAATGCTATTATCATTATAGATTTTATTGAGTAGTTTTAATAAGTGGCTTTTGCGGGGGGGTTTGCTGGAATTTAAATGTATTACTCTCAAATTTTGGACCAGTGGAGCATAAAAAATTTCTAAACAATTTATACGAGAAATTCTTCAAGGTAAAACATGGCCACATAGTTTTCTTCAAGGAGAAAGTATATTTCACATATATCAATATACATAACTGTGGGGTTGTTTTTACTGAACTGGAATAATAAATATTCACAAATTCATCTCTGAGAACCAGTTACAAATCCAACTAATGAAAGTCCCCTACTTCCAATATGTCTGCCGTAGTATTACATCTAACACCTGATGAACAAATACATCATCAATAATAACAATTATGAAATATCACAGTCACCCAGGTGGGAATCTACTCTATTAAACTACGAAATATTTATCTAATCCTCATAGGGGTCTGATTGGAAAAACTATATATTCTTTTATTCGATACAACTGGCAAAACTGGAGGCTTACACCCAGTAGTCTGGGCTGGGTCAAGGTCTTATTCTTGGTCCCCACACCTTACTCTCATAGTCTAGCCTCCTTTCCAAAAGAATTTGCTGCCATCAGCAAAAACACAAGAGTGTTTTCTTCTGTTGTTTTTTTAATCCTAAGAAAAATGTGCCCAGCTATGACCTGCTTCTCTCTCGTATCAGGTAACAATGGTTCTGGCGTTCTGAACATTGATGTAGGTGCCTCTTTTCATCTCTAGGTTCTTTGGAAGCACCTATCACTATCATGCCTATGCCCTCAGACAAATAATATGAGTCATGCTTAAAAAGAGATAAATTTTCTCCGGGTCTCTATTACATTTTAATAGTGCAAAGAATAAGGCAGGGGACAGATAATGGAAAAGGCAAGGAATAGTGGAAGGAAACTTCTTTGATGGTTCTTTGGCTGAATCACCAGACCATAACTCAGATATCGGCTATCCTCGCTTAGATTTCTGAATCATGGACCAAAAAGACAGAGAAGTAATGGTGACATTGAGATGCAGTAGCATAAACCTTGCAGTATACATCTAATCTGTGCATTGTCACAAATTCATAGTGGAGGACCACGCTAAATGTTAAAGTGTTTTCATTAGGTTTTCTTATACTTCCAGTAATTACTTACTGTCCTTGCACAAAATACCCAAGTCTGCCTTATAATGAATTCTACAGTGTAGAACAATTAGAGCACTGTTAAAATAAGAATCTAAATTGGTTTTCTAAAATTTTTATTTTATATTGGAGTATAGTTTTACATTGGATTTACAATGTTGTGTTAGTTTCAGGTGTACAGCAAACTGATTCAGTAATACATATACATATATCTATTCCTTTTCAGATTCTTTTCCCATATAGGTCATTACAGAATGTTGAGTTCCCTGTGTTATACAGTATGTCCTTGTTGATTATCTATTTTATACAGTAGTGTGTATATGCTAATCCCAACCTCCTAATTTATCCCTCCTCCCACATTACCCCTTTGGTAACCATAAGCTTGTTTTCTAAGTCTGTGAGTCTATTTCTGTTTTGTAAATAAGTTCATTTATATAATTTTCTTAGATTCCACATATAAATGATCTTGTTACATATTGATACAACTTCATCAATTATTAGTGAAACAAAAATGCCATGTGTAAAGATACTAGAAACACGTCAAGATAACGTCTAACTCTGTGTTCTCATGTTTTCATGTTGTTTGGGGCATGAGTGCCTTGCTTTCCTAGTTTATTTACTTGTAAATAATTTAATTAATTTAACAATTTTAGTTTGATTTGGTTCTGTTTCTGTTTCATTGGAAGCACGTTCAGCTCCACAGTCAGGCATCGTCCTTGTGGGACACGTCTGGGAGGGCAGGTAATGGCCATTTGTCCCTCTCACTTGTTTTTCAAGCTTCAAGTCAGCAGGCAGAGGGATGAGGCAAGCAATAAGGCCCAGTCTTTCAAACCCCTTCTGAGACCACTCATGCTGGCGGCACCGCCAGGAAGAGCTGCTGGTGCCCTGGAGAAGGGCAGGGAGCTTCCCATTTAGAAACAACTCTGTGAATCCCCCCAAAGGCCATTCTTCTCCCAGCAACCACCAGAAAGGGCAGGGACAGAAAACAAGGAAATCTGTTTAAATTCAGTGCTTGTTCCAAATGTCACTTTTGGTGATATAATTTTGAAAGAAGAAAATCAATTATGATGGAAGTTTAATAACTTACAGAAGACAGGTGATTAAAAAGAAGTACAATAGTTTATCATACCAAAACACCTTTCAACATTCAGAATTCAAAGCACTTTTCAGTCCTGAACTGACTATAAATCTGATACCCACCAGGGTTCTTGGCCTTCCCCAATCAATAGAAATTGACTAGAGGCCAGACAAGAAATTCAGGCAAGGCTTTTTGTTGGGGCCCCTGCTGCAGCAGGGGGAGTGAGAACAAACAGCAGGTTCCCTTGCTCGCTGGCTAAGGCGGGTGGGGCGAGCTTGTTCCTTATATGAGGTCAGGGTAGGGGTGTGTCCAAGGGTCAGGCCGGAGGGGTGTCTTAGGTGTTTTGCCCATCCCTTAGGTGGTGTTGAGTGCAGTGGGCATGTGCAGTAGTCTGCTTTTGCTCCCGACACCCTGTTTTTGCTCTGGGCTCTTCAGAAGCGGCAGTTGAGTATTTTGGTCTTTTGTATCTTTTTGTCCATAATTTGCCCCAGCTGAGCATGCATGCAGTTATTTTTAGCCCCATACAATTTCTTTGTATTTTGTTGCTCAAGGAGAGGTGTGTCCATGTGCAAGCACTGCAGCACTGCCGCAAAGGGTCCAAGGTCCCAGGCCTGTCTTAGTTCCTATCGCACAAAGAGATTTGGAACTTCGTGGTTGTAAACTTCTTGATCTTATCCATGCTATGAGAAATACACAAACTGTTTTTTTTTTAATACAATGCATTAAAACTTTTATTTGTGAATACCATAATATTTGCACAGAAATTTCTCACAAACCTTACATGGCTTCAAAAAAAATAGTTAATTGGAATGAATATTGTGCTTACAATGAGACTTCTTGAAAGGTAGATCTTTCACTTCTAAATATATTTTCATTATTCTTACAAGATACTTTAATCATAATTAGAATCTTTTAATGTTATTTTTAAATCTTTATTTTCTTACAGCCTTTGTACTAAGGCTTTTGGAGCATTTTTAATATTATGTGATGATATCACGTTACATTAATCTTCAAAGCAATTGCAAAGAATCTATCAGTGACAAGGGATGTCAGCTTGTTTTATGTTGATTTCTTTTTGTTGTTGATGTCCAATTAAAAGCAACATACAATAAAAAAAGTAAGTTATTGATCTTGAATAATGATTCACTTTAGACCTTGTTTTATTGAATATCTGTCTCATCTCCATACTGAGCATTGTTCCTCATAATCCTGAGTACTCAAAAAGTAATTGTTTATAGTTTCGGTTGTGTTACACTCTCCACTCATCATTACATCATACTGTTTGATATTATAACTACTGTACTAGGATATATTTCTCTCTATTCTTTCTTAGCCTTATTTTTACCCAAGCTTTTTAGTTACTAAAATTTTAAAACCAGTATCTTTTAATTCTGAAACCAAATCAATGCAGACAGTATTAATTTTCCACTGTTTATATATTGTGATTTTTGAAATCTATAGCCACAGTCACCACTAAAAAGTAGTATTTTAAAAGGCAAATGACCCATTGCTGTATCTCACAGTGCCTGATCTGATAGCCAGTGGTATTCTTCCATAGTTTATGTGGGCAAGAGATAGGGGGCATAAAAAAAAGTGAGAATCCTAAGTCAGAGAAACTGGGCTCTAATTCTGATTTTGTCACTTAGTAGCATTATGACATTAGGAAAATTCTGTTTTTGCATCTGTAAAACCAGAATAATACATCTTGCCTCACTGAGTTGTTTTGAGGGTTATAGGAGTTATGATTGATTATTGTGTCCAACACTGTGTGGTCAATAAATGTTAGCTTTTTTTCCCTCTCTTCAGCCCCAGTGTCCTCATCTATAAATCAGCAATAATAATATCTTTATTGCCCAGTGGTATGCTGGAGCTGGCTCATACCAGCTCACGAGAGCTGCTTGTTAAATTTTTAAGACCTTCGTAAGCCTGTTTTTTTTTTAACACAGTCAATAATAAATATTAAATTACATAAATTTACAATTAAATAAACTATATTAAAAACAAAGGCAATAAATATTCAAACTCATCACTTCATAAGTATTTTACTATTATCATGCTCCTAAGGTTGTATAGGTGTGTTGGTAATCAGTGTGGTGGAAATATTATATAAACAACACCGCATTCAGTGAAGTCATTATATTGGAAGCTTGGAATTACAAATGCTTTAAATCAGGGCTTTTTTCCCACTAGAGAGCTGATTGCTAAACATTTATCAGTACTATGCATATCTACCTGGTTTTTAAATGGAAAAGCACTCCACACATAATTTTAGAAGTTTATTCTAAGTTTGGAGTTCTAATATTTCTCCAATGTCATGTTGAAAACATTGAGGAACAGATGCTGCTAGTGATCATGGCAACATCAGTAGTTAATAGCACGCTGACTATGTACCTTGGGGGAAGGTGTCCCTGAAGTCTGGGTGTGCAAAATGATTGGATCCTTGTATTCAAATAGATATTAACCTAAATGTCCATCAACAGATGAATGGATAAAGAAGATGTGGCACATATATACAATGGAATATTACTCAGCCATAAAAAGAAACGAAATTGAGTTATTTGTAGTGAGGTGGATGGACCTAGAGTCTGTCATACAGAGTGAAGTAAGTCAGAAAGAGAAAAACAAATACCGTATGCTGACGCATATATGTGGAATCTAAAAATAAAAAGGTAGGAATAAAGACGTAGACATAGAGAATGGACTTGAGGACAAGGGGAGAGGGAAGGGTAAGCTGGGACGAAGTGAGAGAGTGGCATGGGCATATATACACTACCAAATGTAAAATAGATAGCTAGTGGGAAGCAGCCACATAGCACAGGGAGATCAGCTCCGTGCTTTGCCATGACCTAGAGGGGTGGGATAGGGAGGGTGAGAGGGAGATGCAAGAGGGTGGGGATATGGGGATATATGTGTGCATATGGCTGATTCACTTTGTTGTACAGCAGAAACTAGCACAGCATTGTGAAGCAATTATACTCCAATAAAAATGTATTTTTAAAAAACAGATACTAAACATATAACAGTAATCATTTGCCAGGCATGGATTTCAAGAAGTAAGCCCTGCAAGTGGCACTAAATATCATGTAGTCTCTCATTCTAATTATAATCTGTAATTCAGTGCCTCCATTTTTAGAATAGACTTGACAGTACTTGCATGTTTATTCTCTACAGTGTCATGATGTGCACTTATAAGGTGTCTTTTGATGTAGAGGTCAGTGAATTGTGTAAATGATTATTTCTGAGCAGTTACAGCCTTAAACCTAATTCCATGAGACATAGAAGCTCCAATGAAGTCAAAGGTTTTTACCCCTGAAAAATATACTTTAATTATTTAAGACTATGATATCCACAAAAAATGGATTTACTCAAAAGTTCCAAGAAAAGAAAAAATAAATTTAGACTTTAAAATACGTACTAGTGATGGAGTATTCCCATATATTTTTCAATTATTATTTAGAGTATTTTTCTTGTCAGTGCTGTTTTTAAAAGCTCTTAAATTTCATAAACCTGTACTTTGAAGAAGCTGTTTGCACCTAAACCCTTTTTCATTTTGAAGTAATGAGCTGAATCTGTTAAAAAGGAATCTCAGCATGCCAACTTTGAAAGAATAAGAAATGACAAATTGTAATGTTTGGGGAAAATACTATAAATTAGCCATTTTGAAAATAAAATCTGGAAAATATAAAGAATAAAGAACAAGTTAATATTTGAATAATATTTCCAGCAATGATTTATCTCCCTTACACTAAAACTCATTTTTTTAATCCAAGAGATTAGCTTCTATTACAAATTACTTTATTACAAAGAAAGTTATTCTAATCTGATTATGTAATTTGAGAGATAATTATGAGAAAATCACATTTTATTGTTAAATTTCCTAAATTTTATATTTTGCTTTTAAATTAGTAAATCGTTTTCCTATCCACATATTTTTCCTGTGTTAGTACACAGTGTTCTTTTTAACTTTACAATTATGAGATTCAGTTTGGTCTCTATTGCTTACTGATCATGAATAAATTAATAAATAAATTAAATTAATATAATTAATAAATATATATAATAAATATATAAATAAATTAATATAATAAATTAATATAATTCTCCTGATTAGTTTCTTGCACTCATAAAAACTAGGAATAACAGAACCTAAGAAGCAGTTCTAAAAATGTTCATGTCAAGCAAAAGTTGATTTCCACAAATGTTCCTTTTGGAGATGATGTTAGCATTTCTCCTGACACTAGTGCATGGTAGGGTAAACACACTGTACTGATACAAGGGTTCAAAATGTCAAAATACCAGTCCTTGTTGAGGTCATTTTAACTTTCCACTGAAACAGAGAACATAGAAAGAAATGAACATTCACAACACTAAAAACTGAGATTGGATGTATTACCTACATGAGACTGTGGAAAGAATCTATCCAAATTGTAAGGCATGTGGAGTAGACTATGAAAAATTTGGCTGCCCTCAACTCTCACTTGAAATAAAGAACATTTGGAAAATGGTACAAGATACTTTGAACCCCTCAACTCCACCCCATTTGTCACTGGCTTCAAAGAATGAGGGTATTTACCCATTAGAAAATAAGATAGTCAATTTTCCACTTCCATCACAGCGCGCACGCGCACACACCGTATTCCAGTAAGGACTGGAGTCAATGGAGAGATGCCCTTGCCCTAGCACTTGCCCTTGAGAGAGGCAATTCTTCAGTACATTTTACATGTTCCTTCAAAAGTCCTCACTGGAATAAAGTCCCAGTCGTCCACAGTTGTAATGAACTCAAAACACCACCTTTATTGACTTTCTCTGCCTCACTCGAGCTTCTTGGGATCATACTTCAACGGAACTATCTAGTCATGAGTCCTTATGGCAGACTCTCTTTTCAGGGACACCCAAACTAACAGGAATGTCCTACTTCCCCCTTCTTCGGCTTCTTTCTGCTTTTATTCACCCTTTGAGACTTAGCTCAAATATCACCTCCTCAGGACAGCCTTACCTGACTCCGCCACTCTGATTAGATGCCTCTTTTATTATAACATTATAATTGCTCTGAAGTGATGGTTGTTTTATTAATCTGATTGTGGTAATCATTTTACAAAGTTTATGTGTAGCAATCATCGTAATGTGTGCTTTATACAATCTTATTTGTCAGTTATACCTCAATAAAGCTGTGCGGGGAGAACAAATTTTTTGAAATGTCAAGCAGTATTTTTCCTGCTGGGAATGTCGGTTTACTCCTATTTTTCAATCTTACTCAAAACCCCTTATTGCATAATTTATGAGCTACAGCAGCTTTTGACCATTGTTTTTTAAAATTACAAACTGTGAAACCCGTGGTGGCATTTTGCTAAATGGCCTTGTACATGTTGGCTTTTGAACATGTATAGAATAAAAGCACACAATAAAAAAAATCAAAATGCTCCCTTTTTTTAAAAAACATTTATTTGGCTGTGCCAGGTCTTAGTTGCGGCTTGCAGCCTCCTTAGTTGTGGCATGTGAACTCTCAGTTGCAGCATGCATGTGGGAGCTAGTTCCCTGACCAGGGATCGAACCCGGGTCCCCTGTATTGGGAGCATGGAGGCTTAACCACTGAGCCACTAGGGAAGTCCCCAAAATGCTCACATTTCTGTTGGAATATGTATGTGAGTGCTGGGTCACAATGTAAAATGTTTTGTTAAGTGAATTGTGGTTTAAAGTGTTTGAAAGTCCCTGCTCTAGGCTGGTGCTTCTCCCAAATGTTCGGGACCCTCAAATCATAATAGTTCAGCTAAAAATGCAGCTTTCTTGCCTCATCCCAGAAATTCTGATTGAATAGGTCTAGGGTGGGGCTCAGAAATTTGCATTTTAGAGGAACTACAAGTGATTCTCACTAAATCACTAATTACAGACACAGATGATAACACTTCTGGGGTTGCAGTGAAGGGATGTAAAGAATTGCTTGTCAGTTCACTTTCTAGCATTGCAGAGGGCTTCCCCATGATCAGAATTGTGGAGAAGACCTTAATTCGTGATATGCAGCAGCGTAGGGCAGTGGTTAAGAGGGTTTGTAAAATGAGACAGACTCGAGTTCCAATCCTAGTTTGTCATTTACTAGTTATGAGATATTGGGATTCTCTTTTACTTTGTTTGTGTAAATGGGGTTAATAACTGTTCCTACTGCATAGAGTTGAAAGGATTCAATGAGATAAAGCAGCTTCTGCATGATAATAAAGGAAATATTAGCCATTGTCATCTTTAGGAATCACCAACATTTTGAGAAAAATTCTACTTGCTCACTTAATTTGACAGACATTAGTTGAGTGTGCAAAGAACCGTGCTAAGTGCTTTTAGAAATGCAAAGATGAAAAACAGCCCCTACTTTCATGGAGCTTACAATCTGACATGGTCATAGACTTTTACAGCAGAAAATAATCAGGTTACCCAATCGGGCTCTCATTTAACAGGTGAAGAAACTGAGACTCGAGAGCCTAAGCAAGTCGTCCGTATAGTTAGTGGAGAAGTCTGAAGTAGAGCCCAGACACCTGACCCAGGCCAACGTCCTTCCACCAGCCCAGACTTCACTTCATGGCTGGGAGCCCAGTCCTGACAGTGGTGTGCTGGTAAATGTAAACAGCCAGCTCTCTGGGCACAAAAATGTTTGTGCATACATTTATATGTAATTGTATTCAACCCTTTACTCATGTAAAGGATAAGTAACACATGGTCTACAAATGATAATGAAATATGCAATACTCTATAAGGTAAATGCCATATGACCAACTGATTCTCACTGGATGTTTTGATTTTCCTCAATTCTTCTGTCCATAGCCAACCCATGGTTGCAATTCAACCATGATTTGACTAATGGCATTGTATCTCAATCCACTAAGTCTTTTTTTAATTGTGGTAACACAAAAGTTACCATCTTAACCGTTTTTAAGTGTACAGTTCAATAGTGTTAAGCATATTCACATTGTCGGACAACTAATCTCCACAACTTTTTCGTCTTGCAAAACTGAATCTCTGTACCCATTAAACAGCACCTCCTCATTCTTCCCTCTCCCTAAATCCTGGCAACCACTCTTCTACTTTTTGTTTCTGTGAATCTGACTATTCTCGATTCTTCACTTAAGTGGAATCATACAGTATTTGTCATTTTGTGACTGGCTTATTTCACTTAGTATAATGTCATCAAGATCATCCATGATATAACGTGTGAAAAGATGTCTTTCCTTTTTTAAGGCTAACTAGTGTTCCATTGTATGCACATACCACATTTGTTTGGCCATTCATCCATTGATGGACATTTGGGTTGCTTCCACCTCTTGGCTCTTGTGAACAGTGCTGCTATGAACATGGGTGGGCAAATATCTCTTTACAATCCTGCTTTTAATTCTTCTGTATATATACCCAGACGTGAAACTGCTGGATCATATGGTAGTTCTATTTAAAAATTTTTGAGGAACTGTCCTGCTTTTTTCCATAGTGGCTGCACCATTTTACATTCCCACCAACAGTGCAAAAGTGTTCTCCCGCTTCTCCACATTCTCACCAACACTTATTTTCTGGTTTTTTGATAGTAGCCATTCTCATGGGTGTAAGGTGATCCACTAACTCCTTTCCCAATAAAATTTGTCATTAAATCTGACATGATCTACTGTTGAACTGTGTGAAAAGTAATAAAGTAAAGAGTCAGGAGGCCAGAGGGAGAAGCTCTCATGTCAATACAGATCCCAACTGGAAGAGAGATACTTTGCCTCTCTGGCAGGAAGTGATACTACCTCTCTGGCAGGACACTACTTTACTACCACCAGAAGGAGGAAGAAAGATTTTTCTCCTGCCTGACAACAGCCCAGCCAATGAGAGACTGTCACAACTCAGCCAATGAAAAGCCACTATACTTTGAGCTTTCACTTTCCTCCAATGGACTTTTTGTTTATGACAGCCCCACCCAACTTCCCCTTCTCTATAAGAGTTTCCCCTCCTGCGCTTCACCAGATTTGCATGTGGTTTGCCGTAGTTGCGTGTCCCAAGTTACGTTTTTTGCTGCTCCCAAATAAACGCGTTTTGTTGGTAAATAATTTGCTGTTCTGTTGTTTTAAGTTAACGCTACATGGAGGTCCCACAGAGATCCAGAGAAGAACGCTGACAACTCCGAGGCTGGTGAACAAACAGGTGTCGCTACCTTGGAGCCCACGGAACTCCTGCTTTCTTGCTGACCCTGAAATCTGAGGGTAAGTGTTTTTGCTGGATCCAAGCTCCGCTCTTTTTGCATTGTGAAGCTCTTCAGCCTTTATTGAGGATCTGTTTAAAGCCTTTGTCCTTTATTTGTTAAGGCCTTGTTTGGGCTGTGAGTACTCACACTTCCGTTTCTTTTGAAATCAGGCAGTTCCTACTGTAACTGTGCTGGTATTTGGCCTGCCGGCTATTAAAAATTATTCTTTGCTCTAGGGAAAAACCTCTGAAAAATTGGATCCCAGTTATCTAAATGTGTTGAGGTCACACACCCCCCTCCCAGGCCCCAGCCAGTTTTAGTTTAAAAACCGTGGTGCCTCCTCGTGTTTATTTGATTTATGACTTAACCAAAAGTAACATCGATGGCCATTATGGGGCACTTCTGGACTCTCCAAACTTACCTTTCTTAAAATCTGTTACACAGCCACGGCTCTGAAATATCCAAACTCAATTGGATGTTTATTTTGATTGGTATTTTGAGGCTTCCAACCATTATCAGGAGTCTAAAAAATTGCCTCTGTGCAGAATACGATAATTAACTTAATTGAGGTGAGCTGGTAAAGAAAGACAAAATGCCTTCCAAAGCCTCACGTTTGTCCCCCGCGTTCCTCCGTCTCAGGCTCCACCTCTAGTGCCATTTTCCTCCTTCTCTGAACCTAGCAGAAACTGCCCCTTTAGTGTTAAATCTTCTGAGGAGCCATATAAACCCCCAAGTACTTAGGTCCCCTGAACTAAGGCCAAACTGTGAGCTGCAGTTAAAGAGTTCCCTGAAGTAACCAAGGACCTCCCCACCATATGTCTGCTGAAGAATTTCACATAGTTATTCAAACCTACCAACATGGTTTCTCAGGTTTATATGAGTTAGTCCACATGCTTGCTGGTGAGGGTCAAGCCAAACACTGGATGAAACTAGCCCAATGGGAACATACTGGAAGGGATTAGAAAGGCAAACCCCTAACTTGTCAAGAGGCTGCAGCACTCACTGAAAACCCCCATTGAGCAATTACAGCAGCCTTTCCTAAGCCTGTTGATGGGAACAAAATTCAGGCTTGCGCACAAAAATCCGATGACGCTGTCCGTGACTATTGTAGTTGACTTCAGATTATTTTTAAAGAAAATCCTGTCTGTCTTCAGATGTTTAAGTCCACTGGGTTAGGCTTTAACTCCGTGTTTATTAATGGGCTTAATCAGGACCATTCTCTTTTAGTTGAAAGGACCAGGATGGAATGGGAAAGTATGTTCACTCCAGATTTAGTTAATTTGGCAAATCAGCATACTCAAACCCTGGAAGAGTTGCCAAAAAGACTGCTAAAATTCTTTGTCTTCACCTCTGGCAAATGAAGTTCCCTAAACAGAAGCAAAACCTTCCAGTTTCTGCTATTATTGCAAAGAGCCAGGACATTGGAAAAATGGTTGTTACAAATGTAAATGTTTCAGGTATCTTTAGCTTTCTAACCGCCCTTTCCAATGTCCTCCCATTTCTCAGTGACAGACTTCTGAGCAACTCCAGTCGCGTTTCCCAGTGCTCCTCCTTAGCTCAGAGGAAACAACTCTCCAGATGTGGAATGAATCTCTCTCTGTCCTAACGGACACTGGAGCCACACCACTTGGTGCTCAACCCCACTGCTATGAAGCAGCCCCTGCCTCGTAGTACTAAAACAGTTCAAATAGGGGGTGTCTGCAATGAACCTCAAGAGGTTCCTCTCTCTGAACCGATTCCCTTTTGTTTAGGCCCCTTGAGAGATGCACACCCTTTCTCCTTAGCTCTTCTGCCCCTATCCATTTATTAGGTTTAGACTTCTTGGAAAAGTATCATGCCAGGATTTCTTTCTTCCAAAAGGGGGAGATAATTCTAGAATTTGACAGAAACCATCAAATTAGCCAACCAAGAGAATTAACCAAGAGATGTTAATTAATTAACATCTTTTTCTCTGCCTTTGACAGTACAGGAGCTGGTTCTGGAAACACTGATCATTTTTCCCTATTGAATCAGCTACCATCACCACCCTTACGGGCAAAATCTCTAATAATGGAAAAATTCACAGTGCACCTCCCACAAAAGATTCAAATAGATCTCAGAATCTCTCCCCAGAATTAGACAATACCCTATAAGTAAAGAAGCCCTTCAAAGAGTAAAGCCCATAACAGAAGATTTCAAGGCTCAGGGCATCATCATCCTTTGCAGTAATCCCTGTAATACTCCTGTTTTACCTGTGAGAAAACCCAAGGGCCAAGCATGGAGGTCTGTCCAGGACCCCTGAGCAATACACAACGCTATTATCCCTCGCCGCCCTGTTGCTCCTACTGACATCTGTTCCCACTGGGAGCACATTTTCACTGTAATTGATTGATGTAGTGCATTCTTTAGTATTCTAGCTGGTAAGGCAAGTCAATATCTTTTTGCCTTGGGAAAGATGACCTTACACCTGGAGAAGAATGCCCCAGGATTTCACAGAAAGTCCGTTTTACTTTCCACAAACCTTGAAAGCTGGTATAAAGTTTTCTGCGGGTTCCACTTAGTTACAGTATATAGATGATTCACAACATATAGATGCTCTCCTTCTTGAATCTGCTCACAGGAAGACAGCATCCACTTACTAAAACTTTTGACTTAAGGTCAAAAGGGACATAAAGTCTCCAAAGAAAAGCTGCAGTCTGCTCAAACTCAGGTTCGATATTTAGAGCACCTGATCTCAGGACGGTGGCTACGTCTGGATCCTGAGAGCCTTCATGGCACCCTGAACGTCTACAAACCTAAACTAAGAACCAATTACAAGGTTTTCTCAGGCTAGCTGGTTACTGTTGAAATTGGAGTCCAAATTTCTCTCTTACGGCTCAGCCCCTCTATGCTTTATTGAAACCCAGCAAACCTGACCCCATTAATTGGGGAGGTCAAGATGACACAGCTTCTGAAGGCTTAAAGAAAAGCTTATTGAGACCACCTGCCCTTGGACATTCTAACTGTCAGCTTCCCTTTTCCCTTTTATATGTGAGAAGGAAGGGAATGCCCTTGGAGTACTCACCTGCAAACATGGGGACCATCATTGACCCATAAGGGTATTATAGTCTGACACCTGGTAATAATCTACAGGAGATTCCTCTAACCAATGCAGATTTTTCGTGGTTTACAGATGATTCTTATTTAAAGGGAGAAAATGGTAAATAGAGTGCTGGATAAGCTGTTGCAACTCCTTTTGATATCACTGAGGCAGCACCTTTACCAATGGCTACTTTGGCCCAACTTGCTTCATTATACAATCTTTTTTTTTTTTTAACATTGTAGCATAACCTCTCCACAATGGTGTGTTAGCCTCTGCTCTACAACAAAGCGAATCAGCTATACATACACACACATCCCCATATCTCCTCCCTCCAGCGTCTCCCTCCCGCCCTCCCTATCCCACCCCTCTAGGTGGTCACAAAGCACCGAGCTGATCTCCCTGTGCTATGCGGCTGCTTCCCACTAGCTACCTATTTTACATTTGGTAGTGTATATATGTCCATGCCACTCTCTCACCTCGTCCCAGACCACCCCTCCCCCTCCCCGCGTCTGCAAGTCCATCCTCTATGTCTGCATCTCTATACCTGTCCTGCCCCTAGGTTCCTCAGAACCATTTTTTTGTTTTTAGATTCCATATGCATGTGTTAGCATACAGTATCTGTTTTTCTGTCTCTGACTTACTTCACTCTGCATTATACATTCTTACTTGGGCTTAAAATTTAGCCAAGGGAAAAATGACAAACATTTATAGCAATAGTCAGTATGCCTTTGGAGCAGCCCACAACTTTGGGAGGCTATGGAAACAACGAGGTTTCCTACCTCTAATGGGGAAGAAATTTTAAATGGCTCTTATATCCAAAATCCATTAGATGCCATACTCTACCCAGAAGCCTTGGCTATTATTGAGATCCCTGGGCATGGCAGGCTTGACTCCCTAGAGGCTAAAAGAAACCACCTTGCGGATACTTGTGCCCAAAATGCTGCTCTCAAAGGAATTAACGGCCAAATTTCTGTTATGGTCCAAAGGGCTGCTCCCCAAAATAACAATCTAGAAAAATTGATGAGAATTGCCCAACATTTGATCCCAGAAAAGGAAAAACAGTATTGGAGATCTAATAATCGTTGGTTTGATAAAAAGAACTCCGGTTCAGGTTAAATAACAAACTGGTCCCACCAGGAATTCTAAGATTCCCGCTTCTTGCGATTGTACATGCATTGAACCGTTAGTCCACTGACAAAATGATAGTATTCATGAACCAGTCTGGTTGGGAAATACTAATAAAGACACAAAAGTGCCTCCCTTGCTTGTCCCCCTGTCCAGAATACAATCCGGGGAAACCTGGCTGCACTGCTCCTGGGGATTTTGAAATGCTGAATGGGCCATTCAAGGTTTGGCAGATGGATTTCATACAGGTACCCCCATCTCATGGATATAAATATAAATATGTTTTACTCATGGTATGTATGTTTTCTCACTGGATCAAAGCTTTCCCTTATAGACAGGCTACTGCTGCTTCTGTGGCTAAAATTATGTTAGAAAATATTATTCCTACCTGGGGAACTCCTCTTGAACTTCAAAATGATTAAGGAACCCATTTTACTGGCCAGGTATTATGACAAATCTGTGCTTTGGGCCAGTTTTACAACACTTTCACTGTGCTACATCCTTAATCCTTAGGGTTAGTCAGATGAACTAAGGCCAGTATTAAGGCCCAATTGATTTACATTTCTCTAATAATTAGCTCATGGAACTATACTCAATTTTTTTTTTTTTTTGGGCTGCATTGGTTCTTCATTGCTGTGGGTGGCTTTCTCTAGTTGTGGCGAGTGGGGGCTACTCTTTGTTGTGGTGCACGGGCTTCTCATTGCAGTGGCTTCTCGTTGTGGAGCACGGGCTCTAGGCGCACGGGTTTCAGTAGTTGTGGCTTGCGGGCTCTAGAGCGCAGGCTCAGTAGTCGTGGCACATGGGCTTAGTTGCTCTGTAGCATGTGGGATCTTCCCAGACCAGGGCTCGAACCCACATCCCCTGCATTTGCAGGCGGATTCTTAACCATTGTGCCACCAGGGGAGTCCCATACTCAATATTTTGTAATAACCTATAAGGGAAAATAATCTGAAAAAGATATATATATATGAACTGAATAACTTTGGTATACACCTAAAACTAACACAACTTTGTGAATCAACTATACTTAAATAAATTTAAAAAAAAAAAGACCCACTTGGCAAAATTCCAAATACTCTGGCGAAAAGCATTGACATTGGTCCTTCTAACTCTCAGATCCACTCCTTTTGGAGCTTATAAACTCTCACCCTTTGAGATAATCATAAGACACCCAATGCAATTGGCTTCTGCTTCTTTTGACCCACCGTTGACAAAAGAAGATATACTTCGATATTGCACAGGTCTAATTGCTTCTGTTAAAAATAACAATGTTTAGTTAGAGTAATCTTTTCACATTGTGCTCTCAGGAAATGAAGACCTTAGGCATCACATCTTACAACCTGAATATTCCATCTATTGGAAAAGATACCTCCAGAAGGGCCCTCTTCAGCCTCGTTGGAAAGGCCCCTATCAGGTACTGCTAACCAACCTTCTGGATTCTTATCTGAACTCATAGTCTCTGACTTTGCAACCTATAGGCTATATAATACTGAGAAAACATTTACTTCCAAACAGTTTTTTTTGAGGTAACAATACTGTTTAATTACTTCATGTTTATTCCTACAATGCATCTTCCCAAAGCATTTCTTTAATTCCTTCAGTTTTTAGTGTGTCCTCGCTATATTCACTATGCTAAGATACAGACTTTATTTTTAAATTGTATCTTATTGAAGTATAGTTGATTCACAATGTTGCGTTAATTTCTGCTGTACAGCAAAGTGACTCAGGTACATATATACATTCTTTTTTTATGTTCTTTTCATTATGGTTTATCACAGGGTATTGAATATAGTTCCCTGTGCTATACAGTAGGATTTTGTTATTAATCCATTCTATATATAGTAGTTTGCATTTGCTAACCCCAAGCTCCCAATCAGTCCCTACCCCATTCTCCCCCCAACCCTTGATAACCACAAGTCTGTTCTCTATATCCGTGATTCTGTTTCTGTTTCATAGTTATGTTCATTTGTGTCATATTTTAGATTCTACATACAAGTGATATCATATGGTATTTATCTTTCTCTTTCACTGAATATGATAATCTCTAGGTCCATCCATGTTGGTGCAAATGGCATTATTTTATTCTTTTTATGGCTGAGTAATATTCCATTGTATAAATATACCACATCTTCTTTATCCATTCATCTGTCGATGGACATTTAGGTTGCTTCCTTGTCTTGGCTATTGTAAATAGTGCTGCAGTGAACATTGGGGTGTGGGTATCATTTCAAATTAAAGTTTTCTGTGGATATATGCCCAGGAGTGAAATTGCAGGATCATGTGGTAACTCTGTTTTTAGTTTTTTGAGGAACTGCCATACTGTTTTCCATAGTGGCTGCACCAATTTGCATTCCCACCAACAGTGTAGGAGGGTTCCCTGTTCTCCACACCCTCTCTAGCATTTGTTGTTTGTAGACTTTTTGATGATGACCATTCCGACTGGTATGAGGTGGTACCTCATTGTGGTTTTGATTTGGATTTCTCTAATAATTAGCGATGTTGAGCATCTTTTCATGTGCCTGTTGGCCATCTGTATGTCTTCTTTGGAGAAATGTCTATTTAGGTCTTCTGCCAATTTTTCGATTAGGTTGTTTGTTTTTTTTGTTGTTGAGTTGTATGAGCTGTTTGTGTATTTTGGAAATTAAGCCCTTGTTGGTCACATCATTTGCAAATATTTTCTCCCAATCCATAGGTTGTCTTTCGTTTTGTTTATGGTTTCCTTTGCTGTACAAAAGCTTGTAAGTTTGATTAGGTCCCATTTGTTTATTTTTGCTTTTATGTCTTTTGCCTTGGGAGACTGACCAAAGAAAACATTAGTACAATTTATGTCAGATAATGTTTTGCCTATGTTCTCTTCTAAGAGTTATATGGTGTCATGTCTTACGTTTAAGTCTTTAAGCCATTTTGAGTTTATATTTGTGTAGAATGTGAGGAATTAACTTCATTGATTTACATGTGGCTGTCTAGCTTTCCCAACACCACTTGCTGAAGAGACTCTTTTCTCCATGGTATATTCTTACCTTCTTTGTTGAAGATAAATTGACAGTAGGTGTGTGGGTTTTTCCCCAGGCTCTCTATTCTGTTCCATTGATCCATATGTCTGTTTTTGTGCTACGCTGTTTTGATTACTGTAGCTTTGTAGTATAGTCTGAAGTCTGGGAGGCTTATATCTCCTGCTTTATTCTTTTTTCTCAGGATTGCTTTGGCAATTCTGGGTCTTTTATGGTTCCATATAAATTTTAGGATTATTTGTTCTAGTTCTGTGAAAAATGGCATGGGTAATTTGATAAGAATCACATTAAACCTGTAGATTGCATTGGGTAGTATGGCCATTTTAACAGTACTCTTCAAGAGCATGGGATATCTTTCCATTTCTTTGAATCATCTTCAGTTTCCTTTATTAATGTTTTATAGTTCTCAGCATATAAGTCTTTCACCTCCTTGGTCAGGTTTATTCCTAAGTTTTTTTTTTTTGATGTGATTTTAAGAGGGATTTTTTTTTTACATTCCCTTTCTGATATTTCATTGTTAGTGTAAAGAAATGCCATCAATTTCTGTATATTAATCTTGTTTCCTGCTACCTCGCTGAATTCGTTTATCAGTTTGACTGATTTTTGTGTGGAGTTTTTAAGGTTTTCTATATATAGTATCGTATCATCTGCATATAATGACAATTTTACATCTTCCCTTCCAATTTGGATACCTTTTATTTCTTGTCTGATTGCTGTGGCCAGGACTTCAAATACTATGTTGAATAAAAGTGGTGAGAATGGGCATTCCTCTCTTGTTCCAGATTTTAGTGGGAAGGCTTTCAGCATTTCGCCATTGAGTATTATGATGGTTGTGGGTTTGTCATAAATAGCTTTTATTATGTTGATATATGTTCCCTCTCTACCCATTTTGGTAAGAGGTTTTATCATGAATAGATATGGAATTTTATAAAATGCTTTTTCTGCATCTATTAAGATGATCATGTGGTTTTTGTCTTTTGTTGATGTGGTGTATTACACTGATTGATTTACGTTATGTTGAACCATCCTTGGGACCCTTAGATGAATAAGATACAGACTTTAGAAAGATGTCTGAGACAAATCCCTCCTACCCTTCCTTATTACTCAAATGTGACAGCAGTAGGTTTCCTGTCTGTGCTGCACTTTCCCTGTGATGGGGGACATGACACCCAGGAAAGGTCCTTCCTGGCATTGAGAGATAAAAAGCCACTGAGTGCTAGTTAAAACAAACAGACTCTTGATCAGCAGTGCTTTCAGAGAAAGGTCTTGATCAAAAGGGAGAAATGTGAAAATTAATAAAGGAAAATCTCACTAAAATGGAGATGGGAGGCCAGAAGGGGGAGCTGTCATGCATATACCACTCAACACCACTACAGATCTCAACAGAAAGAGACGTACTTTGCATCTCTGGCAGGAAGTGACACTACCTTACTACCACCAGAAGGAGGAAGAAAGATTTTTTTTCTCCTTGCCTGTCAACAGCTCAGCCAGTGAAAAACCACTGTACTTCAAACTTCCAGTTTCCTTCAGTGGACTCTTTGTTTATAACAGCCCCTCCCAACTTCCCCTTCTCTTCTATAGAAGAGTTTTCTCTCCTTTGTTTTGCTGGACTTGCATGTGGATTGCCATATTTGTACATCCCAAATTGCAATTGTTTGCTGCTCCCGAGTAAACCTATTTTGCTGGTAAAATAACTTGCTGTTTTATTTATTGTTTTAGGTTAACTGTTTCTCAATCCCATACAGATTATATTCATTACACTAAAATTTGTCTTAGTTTAGCATATTTATGTTGGAATTTCACTCACTTACCAAGAACATGAGTGATTATTTTGCTGAATCAGATAATAGTTTTCCAATACTGGAAGATTCTTCCCTCAGTTTTTTGTGCTATTCACAATGTAACAATTGCAAACAACAACATGCTTTTAGTTTAATTTGCATTATTAACATTTTCCTCATCACTTTTTTAAGTCTAGATGAGGGCTAGGCCAACTTATATCATGGACCCGATACTAAATATTTTACACTTTGTAAGCCACACTGTCACTTTCAAAATAATTCAGCTCTTCCATTGTAGTGTGAAAGTAGCCATAGACAATACATAAGTGAATGGGCAATGCTGTATTCCAATAAAACTTTATTTATAAAGATACGTGATGGGCAGGCCCTAGTTTTCTGAACCCTGGTCTAGACAATCAACAAAACAACAGATCATTAGCCCTGCTGCTTGCCGGTTTCCCTTGTGTCGATACTCTCACCATTGGCTACTTCAGGTTACCAACATGAAGTTACTGAAAGTGAAATCAGAAAGAGATGCACAGAAGCATGCTATTTATAGCATTCCTAGCATACAGATGCGATAGATATAAATAACCTCAACAGTACAGATACTAGTAAAATATAATAAAATAATTAGGAAGTGATGAATTCTGAGTATGTATTACCTATCTTTTTACTATCACTTATTTAATTGAAAGCTTATTTAATATAATTTTTATTAATAGCTCTAATTAAAAACTGGCTCACAAAATTCCTGAAAATTGAACAACTGGCTCTCACAAACCCCTGTTGGCCTGCTGATTCCAGACACCAGTCTCCTGCCAGTTCCCTCAGAGAAGTAAGAACCAATCAATGTCCTGCTCCGTGTACCCTTTCAAACTTTAAGAAAATGTTCTCTCCTGAAAGAGGTCAGAAAACTAAGTTCTATAAAAACACCTCCTCTTCCAGTTATTATTTAGACTGTCTGCCCTTAAGGTAATTACATTTCTGACCAAACCTGCACTGTCTTGGAACTTACAGAACCAAACAATTGCTCATGTGTTTGTATTGTGAGTCACATTTGGTCTAAAAGAATTCCTGTACTCTTTAGAAGTTTCTAAAATTACAGCTTTGCCCAGTCTGGGAACCAATAACTTTGGTAGAAAGTAAGAAGGATATAAGATAGCATGTGTGAACAGAATGAGTTGATCTGTATTTTCACTCAGCCCCAGCCTTCACAATGTAATCTTGAACAACAACTGATTTCACTTATTTATTTGAGTCTGTTTTCTCCTTTCTACAAACCCATGCTTGGTACTCTTAAAGTTTGTGAGGGCAAATATTGCTAAAGTGATTTGAGAACATTGGCTAAGGGGGTGTTGGAAATGTAGGTCATCATTTATCATCTGGACATGAATGTGAGGCATTAAAGATTGTAATTCCATGAACCTGACATAAACACTTTAAGCGCTGAAAAATGTGCTTAGATCATTAGGGCAAATTGAAACCACCAGCTGAAATTAGCTTTTTAAATTTTAATCTTCATTTCCTTCACCATGTTCTCCCTTTCTCCCTATGTCCTAAGTAATTGAGAGGTGATGGCTTAATTTACTCAGACATTTTCCTTTGTGTACCTTTTGGACCTGGAATAGACAGTCTGTGGCACCAAAAATCACCATTTCCGTGCCTCTCCTTTCTCTGCTCTTCCTTTCCTACTTGGTACTTCCCATCCTTTTTTTTCCCCCCATTCTTCTTTCTTTCACTTTACCTTTTTTCTTGCTTGCCAGAGTACATGTATACCCAAACAGTCCAACCTGCTATGACCTTTAAATCTGTTTGAGGTATTAAGTTACATAACAATATATATGCTGCTTCTTTAAATAAGAGGCAACCTAGATGTGAATGATCATTGAATCCATATTTATTAAGCCATTAACTTACATCATCCTTTTTCTGTTTCCAAGTTACTTCCAGGTTCTACCTCTCGCTTTGCTATTGGTACATATACCAAAACAAAGCCCTCTAGCATTAATATGTCTCTTTAGTCATAAAATATGGGGAAAACACAGGATGTGGGTACTGGAGTTCACTTTGGTAAAGCACAGCCTTTGCATGGTAACTCTAGTTCTCTGTAGTCTGTCGATCCCAGTTGGGTTCATGCTCTAGTCTCACGAGAATGCCAGCTGACCCATGGGTCCTTCCAGAGCCTGACCTATCTCCCTGTTATGAAGACCCAGTGTGAAATCTGTATGCTTAATATCCCAGGTCTAATCATTCTTTTCTGGCATTGCATGTAATGGTAAATGTTCAAAACCACATCAAGTTGGGAAATATATTTCTCATTTTTAGTGGAACACTGTATTTATTTATACGGAAAAGCTTTTGTTGATGAGCATTTTGTTGAGGAAGGTAGCTGTGAAAGGGTTCTGCAACCCTGGGTTTTATTTGCCCTTTGTATGTGTATGGATTGGAAAGAGAAAACACTTGCTTTTCTATCTGCTAAGATTAGCTACAAGTAATTGTGGTGAGCTTTGCTGAAATTCCTCCTCCTAATGATGCAAACAGAAATCACAGAGCACAGAGCTTCAGGTTTCGGAGGTGACTCACAGAGTCTAGCAATCCATCTTGGAAGTCTTAGCAGGCCTATTTTGGGCTGTAGTCCACACATGGCAAGGCCGAAGAATCCCAGGTGTTCTGCCTGAGAGCAAAGTGAGAGCGTGAGGATTGCCCTGCGAAGCAAGAACATGCTCATTAAAGCGGGTTTCTGGTGGGAGGTGGATCGGCCCGGCAGTTGTGCATTTCTCCTTGAGGTGACCCCTTTCCTTATTAGAGAGGGGTTCTGATGTCCAAATGCGTCTGCGTTTAATGAGTTGCAGTTCACCAGGGACCCAGAGAGGGCAAAGAAGTACCTGCTTGGTGAACCGAGAAGATTATACTGTTTATTTCGTGGATACTACACTGTTTAAATAATGTAAAAGTTTTTCTTTTGCGAGATCTTTCTACTCCATGGTAGTCTGAAATGGCATATGTGAATATAGGAGACCTAGAGCTATGGGGTAAACAGACTAATCAAGTTGGCTGGATTTATGAATTATCTTATGATAAAATCACTGAACTCTTTAAAATGATGAGATCAGCAGGCATTCATCTCTCTATCTCAAAGGAAGATGGAATAAAATTAGAGAAATTCTTCTCACAGGTCTGCAGATGGTGGTTGGTTAATTAGGTGAAAAGATCTTTGAATAATAGACTAGGGAATTGGGCCACCATATTATTGTTTTAATCTGTCAGGTACTTATTATCAGCAAGAATACTTTGTCTTGCAGGACATTTTTTACTAAAATGGTAAATAAATGTGCATCTTGGTGAAATCAAAAGTGAGAAATTGTATGTAAAAAAATTGTGAATAGCAAAATGACTATATATGGCCAGAGAATAGAATTTTATACAAAATATGAAAGATGTGATGTCTATATAAGAATATGCATGATGACTACAGCAGTGTCAAAGCCCTCAAGAAACACCAAACGTGTATCAGAAGGTAAACTAAGCATTAACTTGGCATTAAGTGCCATGAGAAAAGATTTTTTTCCTTTGCCATATTTTGGAAGACTTTTCCATCATTCAAAAGAAAGTGTTCTTTTTTTTCTGCCAGTATTCTAGAAATAAATTCAAATACAGTTAAAGTGTATGAAAACCTTTTCCACTATTAGCATGAAAACTCAACTGCAAAGGAAAACTCTGTGCTTTCGAAATCGATGTGTTAAATATCTTTATAAAAAATAAATATATTTATAGAATCAATTACACATATAATGTACAATTACGTAATTTATGATATAAATTTGCTTTCTTCTGTTCAAATAAAAGTTCTATATCTTTGGAATTTTTTTTTTTTTTTTTTTTTTTTGCGGTACGCGGGCCTCTCACTGTTGTGGCCTCTCCCACTGCGGAGCACAGGCTCCGGACGCGCAGGCTCAGCGGCCATGGCTCATGGGCCCAGCCCCTCTGCGGCATGTGGGATCCTCCCGGACCAGGGCACAAACCCGTGTCCCCTGCATCGGCAGGTGGACTCTCAACCACTGCACCACCAGGGAAGCCCCTGGAATTTTAATATAAATACTCAACTTCCTATTTTGCTATGGATTGTGTAACTCTAGTCAATTCACTTAATTTTTCTTTGCTTTGGTTTCCCCACTGAAAAATGAGGATCATGAGATAGCTCGACCCTCTTTATCAAACTACACAGGAACCAGTTAAACTGAGCACAAGTAAACTATTATTGTATGATGTAATAAATGTATTACATAAAGGTATTAGTACTCTTAAATTTTTCAATGATCACAACTGAAGAAAACTGCATAATTTTCTAATTAGATGAAATGTAAGTGTATGATCTAAGTCATCACTGAGCATGTCAGGTCGGCGGGGGAGGAAACTGATACAACAACATATACCACTTATTGTCTACTTTTGTGTGCCAAGCATTTTACATGAACTGTTTCATATGACTGTGTTGACACTTTGAGGTAAATAACACTATAAGACCTCCTTTATAAACGAGAAAATCAGGACTCACAAAAGCCACTTGCTTATGTTCAATAGGAAGCGAGAGAGACCAAGATTTGAACCTAGTCCTCTTTTTTTTTTTTGTGGTACGCGGGCCTCTCACTGTTGTGGCCTCTCCCGTTGCAGAGCACAGGCTCCAGGACGCGCAGGCTCAGCAGCCATGGCTCACGGGCCCAGCCGCTCCGCGGCATGTGGGATCCTCCCGGACCGGGGCACAAACCTGTGTCCCCTGCATCGGCAGGCGGACTCCCACCCACTGCACCACCAGGGAAGCCCGAACCTAGTCCTCTTTGATGCCATAGTCCAAGTTCTTCATCGCACTGTGACTGCTTCTCCAAATTTGGTTCCCTGTTCACATGATCCAAGATTCTGCAATACTCAAAATACAAATGGAATGCTGCAGTAGTTGAAGTCAGCACACAATTTCTGAGATCTCCCTTTCCAAAATTCACACTGAAATGCACGCCCTTTGTCATCTAAATGAAAATAAACATAGGAGAATCTGTCCCTGGAGCTAGTAGGTGGGAGATATGGAAACATTGGGTCTCCTGCTTTAATTATGTGGGTTTGATAAGATGCATTTTCTTTAGAGACGATCAAATATTTCTCATGCTATTCATGAAAGCTTCAAATAAAACAGTTAAACCAATATTCATGTGCCACTGCCAGGAAAAAAATGTAACCATGCATTACTCGGAAGTTTCTTCCATCTTTGGAATAGTAATAAATATTTTTTCACCTCTTCCACACAGGGAAATGTTATGATGGTCCAGGAAAATGACGTTAGATGCATAAGTATTATGAATAATCAGTGTGGAATTAAGTAATATAAATAAGCTACCCACTGACTTCATGTACTCACCTAGTACACACTTTATCTAAACAAATATTTCAATTTTGGCAATTTTCCAAAACAATTATTTTAAAAGGAAATATAAATTAGATTAACTTTTAGAAAAGAGAAACAAATATACTCTAAATATTGGGGGAAATGATATACAATGGTTATTTTTTAATACTGATTTCTTGAAGATGTACATTTGTTTATTGAATATAATTAGAAACTAATTTTTAAAACGTGTATGTAGTATAAATTGCTATGGCTTTCAACTAGGAAACAACAATTTTTTCCAAAAATATATTATTAAATGTTTGAGCCTCCTAGAACAGGCTAGCTCAGTTTTCACTTCTTTGAAATATGTGTATTTTAAACAGTAAGTGTCACAGTGAGTTCAACTCACTTTTGGAAGTGTTAGGAGGATCCAATGAAGAGCTACTTAAACACCAGGGAAGAAACCAATTATTCAGAAACAACTACCCTATGTAAAAGCTTCATCCAAATAAGGAGTTTTGTGCAATGTAAATGAACCCCTTTTACTAAATGTAGACATTTACCATTGTTATTAACACTTTATCCCCAGGAGGTACAATTTTCCCAATGCTAAGCAGTAACAGAAAAATGCACAATTATTCTTCCTAGAAAAAAAAAAACTGCATTCAATTTGTATTATTTTACTATTTTGCAAAAACACTGGAACATAAAGAATACACCATATAAGATTTCACTCTACGTAAAACTAGTCTTCAGAAATATTATCCAGCCTGCCAAATGTTTTCCTCCCAGGTGTTTTCCTCCTTTATTATAAATTAACAGTAGTGATATAGAGGAGTTTGCAACTGTATTAAGTCTCCTGTTCCTCATGTGTTGGCATCTTATTTATTTGCAATAAATAAATGTATGTGTATATCTATAAACACACTAAAATTTGTACTTGATATCTTCTAACTGCAAAGCTGCTCTAAAAGATACATTGTTTTTCCATTAAGCTAATTTCTATTACTCCATTCCACCTCATCTTGTAACTGACAGCCAAAGAAAATGAAAAGATTTGCTCTTGTTTGCTTTCATGAGAAAATGCCACTTTGTTAATGTTAAAATAATCCTATAATTTTCCAGTTCTTTTTAAGTGACTCCGGAGAAGTAATCCAAGAAAAAGAAAAGTGTTGATAAAGTCTGGAAGCACAAGAGGGAACTATACAGGCAGGAAATGTCACTGCACCAGCGCTGCCTGGTGGTTCAGAGCAGGAGAGTTACGGGTGGAAACACACTCACGTGCACAGATGTCCTTGCACACACGTACACAGAATACACCGTCAAGCAGATTCTCCTAGTGTTATTTGGAACTTCTTTAACAGATAGCATTCTACACCAAAATGTGGCTAAATCAGACCTGCTCAGAAAAGCAGAAAGAAACGTCTTTCCTGGAGGAGCTCCAGTGTCTGAAGCCTGTTGCAGTTCTGCTATCAGATCAGTGAAGGTTCTCTTGCCCACTGCTGCCAAGAGAGCATGATTCTTTTTTTTTTTTTTTTTTTTTTATTTATTTTTGGCTGTGTTGGGTCTTCGTTTCTGTACGAGGGCTTTCTCTAGTTGGCGGCAAGCGGGGACCACTCTTCATCACGGTGCGCGGGCCTCTCACTATCGCGGCCTCTCTTGTTGCGGAGCACAGGCTCCAGACGCGCAGGCTCAGTAGTTGTGGCTCACGGGCCTAGTTGCTTCGCGGCATGTGGGATCTTCCCAGACCAGGGCTCGAACCTGTGTCCCCTGCATTGGCAGGCAGATTCTCAACCACTGCGTCACCAGGGAAGCCCGAGAGCATGATTCTTAAACCTTTGGAGTCAGTTACTCCTTCTCAAAATAAGGCTAATAATAGTCCCAAGCCATCACTTTGGTTTTACACAGCATCTCTTGGATTGCACCTCTAAATGCTTTAGGGTTGCCCAGGTAGGAACCATAATATGGGCTGTTATTGGTGGTATTAAAAGCTCAGAAACCCAGTGGACAGAGAATAGGTCGGTATCATCCTCAATACAATCTTGATCTTTTGGCCAACACCGTAAACACTGAATAAATTGATGTAAAATTAAATCTAGGGCAAACCCCCATATCTTCTTAATAAAAGAAGTGAAAACTTGTGACGAAACGTACTCACAATTTCAATACCGTCTCTAATTGCCTTTTGTTTACTCTGGCTTCCTCTAGGAGGTTTTGATGCTATCTTAATTATCACTTGTTTTTTGCCTAATAATTAATGGTTTAAGTTTTGTACTTTTATCCTGAGGCAATTTTATAAAGGGAAGTATTTTTAACAAATCAAAATGTTACCCCCCAGTTCTTCATCTTAGCCGGCTGCACAGGTGTAATGGAGCGCTTGGCTAGGTTCTATTCCCCCTCTGGCAGTCTGAGAATACTTGTTATGAAGCCTAGTCGGGACCAAGAGAGCATCTTAATGGATGTCGGTGATGAGGTTCTCTGGCTGGCACCGTCTGTTCATGTCTGTATAGCACTGGTTACCAAAAGCTTGCTTGGGACTTCCCATGACACAAAGCCATAGACTAGGAAGGGGACGGGGAGGTGCAGGGCTCTGTTCCAGAGCAGACGCCACAATGGAGGGTTAGCGTGGGTGAGATGCTGTTTTGGATAATGCCTGCTACAGAGTAGATACTCATTGAATGCTCAACTTAGGTTAAATCGCTTTGATGTGGGGAGGAAGAAGGGTTGTAGCTGGGGTTAAAAATGCTGTGCACTAGAAAACAAACTTATGCTTACCGAAGGACACTACTATAAACAAAATAAACAACAAGGTCCTACTGCAGAGCACAGGGAACTATACTCAGTACCTTGTAATAACCTATAACGGAAAAGGATCTGGAAAAGAATAGATAGACAAATAGATGACTGAATCACTTTGCTGTATTCCAGAAACTAACACAACATTGTAAATCAACTATAACAGGAACAAGTTCCGTTCCAAGAGTATGTTCGTAAGTCCAATTTGTTTGTAAGCTGGTACTAACTTTGCAGTACCAGCTACGTCACCGCTGCTTTGACGCTTGCTTTTGGACATCCTGGGCTTGAAATAAAGATACTGTACTGCTGTACCCTATACAGTACTGTAGAGTAAAGTACGCAAAAGCACAGCCACTTGTAGAGGATGCACGCACGTGACAATGCACGCCAGACACGGGAGCGAACTTACGTGATTGGACACGCAAATGCACATTCGCATCTTTGAAAGCCTGAAACTTGAAGGTTTGTATTAGGGACTTACCGTATTTCAATAAAAAAAAGAAAAGGAAGTGATACCCATGAGCCCATCAATCAAAGATCATCAGTGACAGCATTTTAGATATTTTTCTATGCACTTTTGTTTATAGTGATCATATCAATTACACAAAATTTTTACGGTTCTGTATCCTGTTTTTCCCCCCACTTTAGATTAATGTAAAATTTGTTTTTAAATGCTGTACACTAAAGTATGACTAAATGTCTGGCATTTAACGAGCAGGCAATTGTGTATCAGATACCATACATCTTCCGTCATAACATCTCTTGGCTTATTGTATAATGGCATTTCCGTTCTTTCTTTCTTGGATATTTATTTCTTATTACTTCTCATTTGTAATGAGGGAATTTTTCCTACTATAGAAACTGAGATCTACATGCTAGTGAGGAAACAATAACAATTTGAGAATTTCAAGTGAAATGAAAATATCTTTAGGCCAGTAACTGACTTACCAGAGTCTGGCATTCTTGTAGCTTATAATTTAGGTATCACTTCCAGTTAAGATTTGTGGTGCTCATCGCTGACCTCAGACTTGATCTTTAAAAAAGACGAAAAATGACAAATGAACTTTGACAGAAATATATTTAATGACTAGTTTGCTGACATCCACAGGTAAGGCAGAAAAAACTGCCAGTTTTCAAAAAAAAAACTAATTTGCATCTTTCCTCAGGAGCTGCCTGGAGGGGTTAGTTCTGTGCAGGGGAAGGAGTCCTACACAGCGTGCCCTGCACCCATGCCTGGCTGTGCCTAACCAGTGAGGTAAATATTTACTTCCCTTCACCTTTACTTGTGCAAGATGATTTTAGTCAAGGGGTGGGGGAAAAAATCAGCTTTGCAGAAATAGCTTTCTGCTAAATGCCCAGAGTTCAGTATTTTTTTTAAAAAAAACACAACCTCTATATAATTATATCTCATCTTTTATTAGCTACGGAATTAGTTCTGCCTAAATTCCTTCCTTTCCCACTTCATGAGTGTTTATGAAAGACCAGTAACTAGCCTGAATGTCTGCAAAATGATATCGAACACAAATCCAGCATTTGCAAGACAGGAGCTCACGTGTAGCTCCAAACAGAGCATTAATTACTTGCTAAGAGTATTTAATGAAAATGACTGCACTTAAATATGTTCATAGACTTGGAAAAGACGAATTCCAAGTTTCCTTCCACACACAGATCCAAAATACGAGCTTGTATTTGATGTTTGGAGTCTGCAGCCTAGACTAGTTTAAACCCATTGGGGAAGAACATCAGGGCTATAGAGTGATGAAGGGCACAAAAGAAAAACATTTTAGAAAATGTAACTAAGTTAAAATTTCATGCATTTTTGCAGTTGCAAATCGCTGAGTATTGAATGATGGCCTTTCCTGATCACAGCATTTCATGACCAGTTTACATGTGATTAAATTGATCTATCAGATAGTTTGCAGAATACATTTTTCTGGTTTGGTAACAGGAGCTTGGTAACAGGAGCAATTCTTTTTTCTGTTCCTCTAAAACCAAGTTATTAAAAATGTAGTCAGTGAACCAGAAGCATCAGCATTGAGGTTGTTAGTGATACAGAATCTCAGGCTCCACCCCAGACAGCTGCCCTCTAGAAGATTCACGTGCACACTACAGTTTGAGAAGCATTGATCTGAAACACAGCTACGCATCTTTCTTATAAAGAGATGGGTCTTTTAATTTTCAGAACTAATTATTAAAGTTAAGTCAAAAATGTTTTTTTTAATTCTAAATTTTAAACATTTAAAATATTTTTAAATCAACTCACGCTAGTATAACAGACTTCTAGCATGACTTTAATTTTTTTTCTAGAAATTCTCCCATACAGTTGGAGGTTCGTTACAATGGTCCCAAACAATGTGTAACAAACAAATTATGTTACAAAATAAGAGAATAATTCTTGATGACAAACCAAACAGCAACAGCTAGTTTTGTCTGATATAATATTTTTTAGTGGGCCAAGTTTATTATTTTGCCCTCATTTATCAAATACTTCGTGCCTTACATGCGGTATTTTCAGAATGTATGAAAACAGAATTATGCTTTAAATCGTCTGGCAAAATTCTAAAAAGTTTTGTTCAGAACAAGAGTAACATCTACTGGATTGCTATTGTCTTTCTAGAAGTCCAAAGCCAAGTTGAGGTTTGCTCAGTTTTTACTGAGGAAGAGTAATTGCTCTGTTTACTCTGACATAATCTGCCTTCACTTTCTGAAATAAACTGAAACTCCTAATGAATAATATGCTTGTTTCCTGAAGAACATATTATCTAAATAATAATTTAGAGCTATGATATAAGATTCTACTGCCAAATCATGAAGTCAGATTTATTTGGTTCACTTACATAAGCCAATTACATATTTTGTACTTGTTTAAATATTATAATGCATCATCTTCAGTCCTTTAAAAAAAAATTCATTTCAGGAAAAAAACTAAAGGGTAAGTAGTGGTATGAGGGTAAAGGAACTGATGTTGATTAAATTGCTTCAACTCCTGGTAAAACTACAAAATAATTGCACATTAAAATAGAATGAGCATCTCTGATAAGAGTTCTTCTCATCTGCAAATGTCCATAAAAATCACATCTTTTCATTTTAAAGATGCCTAAATGAGAGTCAGTTAATTAAAGGGAAACTACCTTATGCAATTATAATTGTTAAGGAGTTATGCAAAGTTAACCAGCAGTGGTATAAAAGGCATAAAAATCTGTCCCTCTTTTTGTCTTTGTAAGCGACATGTTCTTGATGACAGGATGGAGAAAATTCAAAAGGAAAAAAGTGTAACCATGAGAAAGTATGTGTGTGCGTGTGTGTTGTGTGATATTCTTCAAAAAAAGCATAGTTTTGATTACAGTTCTCCCTACGCAAAAACCTTCAACTGCTCACTGTTTCTTTTGAATAAGTTCTAAACTCTTAAATATGCCTACAAAGCCTTCCATGCTTTTGTCCTAAACTATCTTACCAGTTACCTCCCATTACTCGCCACCCTTTCTTCTCTTGGCTCCAAACAAACCACTTGCTATTTCCCTAATATAACCTGGGTTTTTCCTTTCCACACTTTTGTTCACACTGTTTCTGTTGACTGGAATATTCTCTCTCCAGCACCACTTCACCCTACCCCACCACCTACCATAACCCCAAACTGACTGGGAAAAATCCCACTCTCTCAGTTAAGATGCTTATAGCTTCCGGTAGCAGAATACTCAACTAACTGCTTTAAACAATACAGACATTTATTATCTTACATAGCAAGAAGTTCTGAGAAAGAGCCATGTGCTTTCTTTCATTCTACTTTGCTGTCTTTAGCATGTTGGCCATTGTCTTGAGGCTTGTTTCCTTATAGTCACAAGATAGTTGCCACTGCTCCAGGCATTCCTTCCTATGTCAACAGAGAGGAAGAAAGGAGTTCCTTAAAGGAGTTTTTTAAGGGAAGGAAAAGCTTTTCCAGCATGCACTTAGCAAACCTCTGCTAAGGTGCTAATTAAAAGGAATCATCCACGCTCATTCTCTAGCTTCAAAGAAGGCAAGAAATACAGGCATCTAGTACTTTCAGCCCCTAAAACAGGAGATGGACTGTACTATCCAGGAGGAGGATAGGAATGGTGACCAACTGTTGCCTCTAGTCCTCCAAAGCCCTGATCTAATGACGTTGACTCCATGAAGCCCTCTCTGAGTCATCCACTAAAAGTTACCTCTCCTTTGGTTTTGCACAACACTGTGTAGCTTTTATATTTACATTTTGCTTTGTATTCGAGTTATCTGTATGCTTGCCTCATTTCCACTATGAGAATGCATCAATCCTGTCTTGTTCATGTTTTATTCCCATATCCTCTAGCATAGTCCTTGACCCTTAGAAAGTGTTGAATAAATATTTCCTGAACTGAAAACCTCACTAATTTGAACGACAGTTAGATGATTCACTTTAGCTACAGGGGGAAAAAGAAACATCATATCCGCCTCCCAAAAAAAAAAACTTAGAACTTTCACCACATTTGCAATTAATACAAATGCTGCTTTTCAATAAGCAAAGTACAGAGGTAACAGTCAGAAACAAAATTAAAAATAGAGAGAGGCTGACCTTATCCTCTCTGCTGACAAAACAAAAACAAGCACAAAATCATCCTGGCAAATGTGCTGTTTTCTCAAGACTGGTCCACTAGCTACTGGATGAAGGAAGACTCCCAAGGGCTCATCCTAAAGGATCCCAGACTCAAGCCAACTTAGACCAAAAGGATCAGGGCTGCCTACCAGGGACAGAGCAATGAGCTAGGAGCATCCTGAGTTCCTGAGGATTTCATGGAGCAGGGCTGCCATATCACCTCTGGACTTCAAATCTACGAACTTGTAAGAGAAAGAAGTAAATTCACTTCTACTGGGTTTTCCGCCATTCACAACTAAGCCTAATCCAAATTAATGCACTCGATCTACCCTGCGGACTATGGTACTGCCAGAACCTTTGGAGCCGGTCAGGGCCTCCAAGAAGCCATTGCCATTAGGCAAGTCCTCTTGAGTTAAGCCTCAGCCCAGCTTGGAACTCGATTCAGTTTGAAGATGGGCCCAAACTAATTCCATCCAGTCATGTACCATCAACTCTCTGCACTCATTTCTCTTGGCAAATTATTGGCTGCATATTGAGTTTCTCAAGCAAAACAAAGGATAGTAACAAATCGTCAAACATCCTAAGCGTCAACATTGCTGACTGTGTTTAGTTAAATGCCATTTTTTCCTAACACAAAGTCATAGGATTGAGTGAGGCCTTCCCAAGGAAAAAGCAACTTACCTCCCTCCAGGGGGTAGGTGAGACATACGGAAAAATCTGATTTAATGGTTCTTTGCTTTTTATTTATGTTGCTATATCTTTTATTAAAGATCATCTGGCTAACACTGTGGCAACCTGCGCAAGCAAAACAGTCAAGTGTAGGGGAAGAAGAGGCAACGTAAAAATGCATTTTGTATTTATTCTAAATGTCAGTTTAATTGAAAAAGTTGTTTCTTTGCACGGAGAGGTTATTTTGCTGATGCGACCAACAGAGTCAGTTAAAGTAAGCTGGTTTGTACACGAAGATGCAGATGGCTTGAAAAATATCCTTATCACAGCGCACGTCAGGGAGGGTTTACATAGACAGCAGAGGAATCCGTGAAGCTGGGCCTTGCTGAGAACAGTGGGATTAACACCCTGGAAGATACACAAGAAGGCCAGGAGCACTTGTTCTCAGTTTCTCCACCCAGAGGGCAACTGTCCAGCCAAGATTAAGCTGAAAAGACAGGATAAATTATTCTTAGCTCTAACAGGGAGAATTTTACAACCACTCTGATTCAAGTGATAAACACAGACCTCACATCAGATAATTAAGGTCCAAACATTGAAGAGAAGACTTGAACTGTCTGATTTCTCTACATTGGTCTTATTATACTGATTTTCAAAACTAAGTTTCACTTTGTGGAAAACATTTCCCCAGAATGGATGCAGCCAATCGCATAAAACTGATTTAAAGCCACAAAGGAAGTCTATGAACCCATCTAGATATTGAAAGTAAAATAGTGATACTATTTGTCTTAAAGAAAGTGCTGGTTTTTTAAGCTATTGTGATTTTTTTTTTCCATTTCAGATTTGCAGATGGAATTCTCACATTGCTCTCTTCCATATACAATATCTTATTCGGGGCCTTATATTTACCATTTCTTCACATACATTAAATACCACTGAAATGTAGTGATTTTGTGTTTATACTTTAACATCAAAAAATGAAAACCTAAGGACTTTGAAACTGAAATTAAATTATTTGGTGACTTATCCATAACCCCAAATACCATACTTGTTAAGGAGAAACCTGTTATATATAGTCTTAACTTCCCTAAGAATATAGCATTGTGGTTATCGTGGTATGTGTGAGAAGAGAAGCAATATAGCACAGTGGTTAAGAAGTGGACTTTAGAGATTCAAATCTAGGATCCTGGCTTCCAAATCTTAGCTCTACCACTTACCAGCTATGTGAACAATGGGCAGGTTATTTAACTTCCAAAGTGCCTCAGTTTCCTCATCTATGAAATAATCCCTACTACACGCTCCCATTAAGAGGACAAAATAATTTAATGTTAATATAGCACTTGGTGCCAAAGCACTTTCTTAAGTAACACAAAATGTCTCTGCAGTTAACAGTAAAAAGCTAATTTAAAACTCCCTACCTATATGTGACCAACTTACTCTCAGGACTATTAGAACATAATACCACCCAACACTTAACTTGATTAGCCAGTATTAAATTATTAAGATTGCAGATTTGCTCAAGCAGTCTCTCTGGTGAATTCATTTCTCATGAGAACACAAATCGAAGGATAGAAAAGATGAAGAAAGGACAGAGTATGAAGTACCCTGGCTGTTAGAGCCAGTCTCCTCCATTCATTCATTCATTCAAAGGTCAAAACCAGCTGGCCCTAAGAACTGACACACTAAATAGTGGCACCATCTTTCAACTTGATCAGGGAAACTTTTTCTTTTTGATTTGTGAGATAAAAACCAATATAAAGTACCATCTTACCTTAACTATTGAAACAGCCATGTATCTCCTGTCTCTCACTACATCACTGCCAGACAGGTCTTCCTGGAGCAAAACAATAAGAGTCTGACTCCATTTTTGATGTTTGTTCTCTGATACTTTCAAGCCCCACTCCTCCCTATTCATTTGTTGCCTCACATCTGGGCAAACCAATAAGAAGTGTGTCATGTATATAAATGTCAAACCACTATGTTGTATACCTGAAACTAATACAATATTGCATGTCAACTATACTTAAAAACATTTTTTTTAAGGGCCAAGGATGCCCTTACTCTGTTGGATAACTGCAAAATGGACCAACAAAGACTATGGGTTCTGTTGAGTACAGAGATTTATCAACATGCCAAAGAGTTATTTCAAAACTGACTTAAGACCAGTGTCTCTCAACCCATTAAAGCAGTAATCACCATGGAGGGGCCTCTAACCCTGACAGTACTGAGTTGGGACTCTCTGTAGGAAGAAACTTATAAATATGAGCAGAGTACAGTAGAACCCTCCAGAGTATATCCAGTAACCACCAAGTAGAGGTATGGGGGACTTTGCTATAGGGCAAGGAATCAGAAATGAAACAGAGTTCAGCAATTTGACCCAATTGTGAATCCAGAATATACTAAAATAATTTATCCAACAGAGCACTGATTGGCTTTTGTGCCTCTACAACACTGGTTCTAAATTAATTTTAACATCAGCTAAGATGCACCCATTGGCCTTAATCAATACTGGTGCCCAAGTTACAATTACAGCTGGGGATCCCAGTACATTTAAACAATTATAGCTGGGGATCCCAATACATTTGCCTCCTTAGGTAGGAATAAACCTACCTAAGGAGGCAGAAAACCTGTACTATGAAAATTATAAGACACTGATAAAAGACACTGATAATGACATAAGCAGATGGAAAGATGTACTGTGATCTTGGATTGGAAGAATCAATATTGTTAAAATGACCATACTACCTAAGGCAATCTACAGATTCAATGCAATCCCTATCAAATTATCAGTGGTATTTTTCACAGAACTGGAACAAAAAATTTTTAGTTTGTATGGAAACACAAAAGACCCTGAGTAGCCAAACCATCTTGAGAAAGAAGAACAGAGATGGAGGAATCATGCTCCCTGACTGCAGACAATACTACAAAACTACAGTCATCAAAACAGTATGGTACTGGTACAAAAATAAACACCTAGATCAATGGAACAGGATAGAAAGCCCAGAAATAAACCCATGCACTTATGGTCAATCTATGACAAAGGAAGCAAAAATATACAACGGATAAAAGATAGTCTCTTCAATAAGTGGTGCTGGGAAAACTGGACAGCTACATGTAACAGAATGAAATTAGAACATTCTCTAACAGCATATTCAGAATAAACCCAAAATGGATTATAGACCTAAATGTAAGACCGGATTCTATAAAACTTCTAGAGGAAAAAATAGGCAGGACATTCTTAAACATAAATTGCAGCAACATATTTTTGGATCTATCTCATAAAGTAATGGAAACAAAAACAAAAACAAATGGGACCTAATTAAGCTTAAAAGTTTTTGCACAGCAAAGGAAACCATAAACAAAACAACCCACAGAATGGGAGAAAATATTTGCAAACAATGCGACTGACAAGGGATTAATTTCCAAAATATGCAAACAGCTCATACAGCTCAATATCAAAACAACAAACAACCCAACTGAAAAATGGGCATTAGACCAAATATATATCTCTCCAAAGAAGACATACAGTTGGCCAAGAGGCACATGAAAAGACGCTCAGTATCGCTAATTATTAGGGAAATGTAAGTCAAAACCAAAATGAGGTATCACCTCACACCGGTTAGAATGGCCGTCATCAAAAAGTCTACGAATAGGGCTTCTCTGGTGGCGCAGTGGTTGAGAGTCCGCCTGCCGATGCAGGGGACACGGGTTAGTGCCCCGGTCTGGGAAGATCCCACATGCCGCGGAGCGGCTGGGCCCGTGAGCCATGGCCGCTGAGCCTGCATGTCCGGAGCCTGTGCTCCGCGACGGGAGAGGCCACAACAGTGAGAGGCCCGCGTACCGCAGAAAAAAAAAAAAAAAAAAAGTCTACAAATAATAAATGCTGGAGAGGGTGTGGAGAACAGGGAACCCTCCTACACTGTTGGTGGGAATGTAAATTGGTGCAGCCACTATGGAGAACAGTATGGAGGTTCCTTAAAAAACTAAAAATAGAGTTACCATATGATCCTGCAATCCTGCTCCTGGGCATATATCCAGAGAAAACTTTAATTCGACAGGATACCTGCACCCAAATGTTCATAGCAGCTCTATTTACAATAGCCAAGATATGGAAGCAACCTAAATGTCCATCGACAGATGAATGGATAATGAAGATGTGGTACATATATACAATGGAATATCACTGAGCCATTAAAAAGAATGAAATAATGCTATTTGCAGCAACATGGATGGACCTGGAGATTTTCATACTAAGTGAAGTATGTCAGAGAAAGACAAACACCATATGATATCACTTATATGTGGAATCTTAAAAAAATGATGCAAATTAACTTATTTACAAAACAGAAACAGACTCACAGACATAGAAAACAAATTTATGGTTTCCAAAGGGGAAAGAGGGGGGAGATCTGCTGGCCACCTGGAGAGTGTGTGTGTGTGCGCGTGTGTGTGTGATTACTCAGGATGAACTTTACTTTATCTGTGATAAGGTCACCATAACATGTGATGGAGCCTTCTAGCAAGCTGCTGCTATCCACCTAACCAAGTCAGCCTAGATCAAGGACGAGATTCAAGGGTCAGCACAACTGGCCAAACTTCATGCAGTCATCTTAGTGATGGAAAATGCTTGATCAAAAATTGGTCCAAAGTGTATGTTTTGCTGCGGAGCAGCTAGGCCCGTAAGCCATGGCTGCTGAGCCTGCGCATCCGGAGCCTGTGCTCCGCAATGGGAGAGGCCACAACAGTGAGAGGCCCGCAGACGGCAAAAAAAAAAAAAGGCCAAAGTGCATGTTTTTACAGAATCTGTAAAAAAAAAAAAAAATGTCCAATTAGTCTCACCAATGGCAACAACTCCTTATCCAAGGAGTTGATTGCCCTTTAGATACCTAAGATAAAAATCAAGGTCCACATAAAGTTTGCCCATACTAGAGCCAAAATAAAAGGCCTCCTCAAGACATTTCTTATCCCTTTCAGAGTTCCAGACATTACTGATGGTGACCAAGGCATGCATTTCACTTCTCAAAACAAATACCATAGACTCTAGAACGAGACATTCAATGGAACTTCCGCCTTACTAATGGCCACATGCTGTAAGCCTCAGAGAGCCATAATAGCTTACTTAAATAAGTTCAACATCAATGAAATGAGACATAGCACATCAGCAATCAAACATCAGTGGTGAATTATAATTGAGTCTGATTTCATCTGTGATGTCTGAGTACTGACAGCTTTCAAGCCCATACCCCCCCCGCCCACTTTCTGTCCCACACTGGGGCAAGCTCCTAAGAAGGCCCATGAGCTTCATCCCTTGGCCCCTGCTGGGTAGTTAAAACCACAAATACCCCAACTCTCACTCTGGTCCCACCCCTTAATCACAATGAAAAACAAAGCCAAGCTCTACCCTCCCAGAAAATCCCGTATGGGAGTCATAAACCTTTTGCTACCCTCTTTATGCATGTGTGGTGTCATCAGGCTTGATATCCAAACTTATTTGGGGAGGGGATGTGGATCTTACCCACGAGGGGATGACCACATCTATGCGTATCACTCCCCTGCTCATAGACCTCCAATAACACCCCCACTGTCCACTGAATTAAATAGAAACTATTGATCGTAACTACAGATTTATCTTTCTAGTCTCACTCTCCACTATTCTCCTTGATAAACATCATGCTTCAAATGCTGCTGTTCCCAGAACGCACCTGGTCTTTAATTGCCTCCATTCTCTGTGCTTATGCTCTGTCCTGAGTTTTCTCTTCTACCCACTGTATCTATCAGCCCTTCTTCAAAATCATCTTAAAAGCCAATCCTCCATGAACGATTTTCTGAATCTTCCAATTAGACAAGCTCTCTCCCTGCTTTGAACCCCATATCACACAGTTTGAATCTCTGGCAGTGCTTTATCACATTCTACCCTATAACAAAGTCATTCACATCTTATTGCTCCTGAAGCTCAGGGGTTGACAGCACAGGTCCTGGAAACAGACCAAAAAAAAAAAAAAATCCCACATCTGATTCTTGCTACCTGGTTGTGCTTGGGCAAGTCACCTAGCATCTCTAAACCTCAATTTTCTCTTCCAATGAGAATAAGATCCTACACCTGAAGGGTTTTGCCTAGAATCTGATGCATACTAAGAACTCAATAAAATGTTAGCTATTATCATTGTTTATCCTCTCAACTGGATCAGAAGCAATTTTATGTCATAAACTCATTTTTTAATCCAATGCAACAACAGTGTCTGGTATATAGAAAGCATTGAATAGATATCTATTGAATGAACTGAATAAATGGCTCATAGGACTTCACTGAAATTTTAAAGCAGATTAACAGTAAGATCAGCACAGTTAAATCACGTGCATGAATGTAAATTAATTCTAAGAACACACACACACAAATCATCTAAAAAGAGAGTAGAATTCAGGAAAACATAGGTTTGTCTTAAAAACTGCTTGCTAACTTGTAACTAGTTTCCCAGAGGTTCCTCCACACCCCATATCACCTCTCCCAACCCTGCAACACACACATACACACTCTTATAACTGGGTTATGGACTTAGCTATCTTCTAATTTTGGTATTTTAACAGAGAGTAGACATTTGTGGATCAAAAACAGTGACAAGTTAATTAGCCACTTAGAGTTTCTTTCTGTTCAAAATCCTGTCCACAGAGCATTCAGTACTTTGTTTAAGAAAATCATATAGTGAACGATGTTGTTCCACATTTAATATTCTTAAATAGACATCAAAAATATTTTTAGAGTTTAGAAGAAAAAGATTACCCTCTGCTGCAGTAATTCTCATTCAAGGATCTGCTTTAAGGGAAAAATATGGGAGACGTAGAAACACAGGTAGGTATAACGATGCTTATGAGAACATTAGCAAGAAACATCCTATGTGTGTAAAATATGTGATTGTCTGCAGTACTTTATTAAAATAGCTTTTTTTTTTTTTTTTTGCAGTATGCGGGCCTCTCACTGTTGTGGCCTCTCCCGTTGCGGAGCACAGGCTCTGGACGCGCAGGCTCAGCGGCCATGGCTCACAGGCCCAGCCGCTCTGCGGCATGTGGGATCTTCCCGGACTGGGGCACGAACCCGTGTCCCCTGCATCGGCAGGCGGACTCTCAACCACTGCGCCACCCGGGAAGCCCTGAAATAGTTTTTAATGGTAGTAGGGGATGGTCACAACATTGTGAGTGGAAAGGCAGGTACAGCGTGATGCCAACAGGAAGCAGTTTATCTCAACATTAAGGCACTTTTCCTTAGTGATAGGATTATTCATGGTGTTTGTCCCCACTGTATTTTTAAATAATCTACGAGAAACATGAGTTAATTTAAAAATATGTCCTTTAGGGCTTCCCTGGTAGCGCAGTGGTTGAGAGTCCGCCTGCCGATGCAGGGGACACGGGTTCGTGCCCCGGTCTGGGAAGATCCCACATGCCGCGGAGCGGCTGGGCCCGTGAGCCATGGCCGCTGAGCCTGCGCATCCGGAGCCTGCGCTCCGCAACGGGAGAGGCCACGACAGTGAGAGGCCCGCGTACCGCAAAAAAACAAAAAACAAGTGTCCTTTAAATGTTTGATAGCCATGTGTTTGCCATGATCTATAAAAATAACTACAGAATGTGTCTAATTGAAAGATTAAAGCCTTCCTTGAAGGCATTTAACTAGCTGTATTGTCAAACTCAGAGAATCTGCATTGCACATAGAAAGGAACGTTTGTAAATTGACTGACCTGATGTTTCAGTCAGTCCAGCTCTCCTGTGTGCAAGTCGTCACCTTGAAATGTTATGTATCATGGTTCTCTTTAGGGGAAGAAAACACAAAGTTGTACAAATAGGACTGTGGGGGGGCGAAAGGGAGGTCAGGAGAACTGTAAACTTCCACTTTAAAAAAGCCTATCTTGATAACATCTTCAGGTTCTTGAAAACATATTCCCAAATATTTACTTTTCACAAAAATATTATAGTTGGTAATATTTTAAGCTTTGGCTTCCTTAAAAGCAAATGTATCCTTACATTCACCAAGTCCAAATGGGAACCACCAATAAATCCTATTAGCAGAACATGTCAGCTAAACTGCATTTCTGTTTTTATAAACACTTACAGGTTTGTGACGTGGTAACCATGATCCCGAATCTTATACCACATTTTCATTTTCAGTAGCCAAGCAAACCTCATGAATTTCCCACGTGACACATTAAAAGGCACCGATGATAGATTTTTCTCAAAATTCACGTAAGATGAGAAACCTTTTGCGATCTGTGGCATGCATGCTACAGGACATTGGGACTGTCCTGAATTTGGTCCTGTATATGTAGAGACAGTGAACTGGCACAGCAGCAGCAGAGCTGCTGGGGTTTGGCCCGTCAGTCCACTGGTTTTCCAGGGTGATGATGGATTTCCGTCGATTTGGATTCCCTGTTTGGTCTCGGTCCTCAGAGGATGGGTGGTAGCCTGCACCCGGAGTGGGTTCCAGCCGGGAGAGGCGAGCAGAGCATGCAAAGCTGACTGCTCACCTGGTGACTGACCGACTTCACGGCCTGTGAACTTGGTCTCATTTGTTTGGTGTTCTCACCAGCTGAGCTAACTCATCTTTTAAGATAGAACTACACAGGCTCGCACAGCTTTCCAGAGTTGTTTTCTCTTCCAAAGAAATATCACCATTAAATTTCCGAAATATTTCCTATCATACTATGGACTCAGAGGAACTTTATGGAAGCATATTCTGGGGTCTGACACTAATTTTTTGCATGCACTGAAAGTGAAATTTAAACAAATGTAGTGAATGTTTGAGCACAAAGCAAAAACAATAAAACAAATTCACGTCAATTGCCTTTTTTTAAATTAGACAAGAGAATTTCAAAGGTCTCAAGGTAGGTAATTAGCAATACCACCATGTGGCAAAAAAAGAACTAGAAAGGGAGTCTGGAACCCTGAGATCTAGTCCTAGTTGTTGCTATTTAACATGTCACAATTATCAGGTTTTCATTTGTAGAATGGGAAACTGGGCTTGACACATTTAAGAGCCCATCCAATTTTGAAATACTAAGAATTCTTTTTCTTGTCAAAAATACATAAATCATATATTAAATGTTTTTAAATCTAGATTTTTTTAACCCATGACAAAATTAGAGCTGCTAAAATGTTTTAAGATAAAACATAAAACCAGCCTGCATTTTTATTTTATTTTTTTTTTGCGCGGTACGCGGGCCTCTCACTGTTGTGGCCTCCCGTTGCGGAGCACAGGCTCCGGACACGCAGGCTCAGCGGCCATGGCTCACGGGCCCAGCCGCTCCACGGCATGTGGGATCTTCCCGGACCGGGGCACGAACCCATGTCCCCAGCATCGGCAGGTGGACTCTCAACCACCGCGCCACCAGGGAAGCCCCAGCCTGAATTTTTAATCAAACATTACTAGGGATGGAAAAATACCTGTACAAAACATCCTCAAGGAGCTGTTTTTCTCCTCCTAAAAGACAGGATCACCTAGACAATACAGAATGTATTTTCTTAAACTAATTATTTTCTAGTGCAGTGCTGCAGTATTACTGAAAGATTTTAAAAATACATCATCAAGGTATTTTTCATATATGATCTAGAAATATAATTTCCTCCTTCCCTCTCCTTTACTGTGAAAGATCCTTGCACAAGTGTAAAAGTGAAACTTGAATCTCATCTGAAAAATGTCTGTCTTCACTGCAGGGTGCTGCTCTCTGAAGGCTGGATTTTGGAGCAGAAAGAAAGCACGGGCCAAACTGGTTTTAACTTGCAAACCAGCAGAAATGATAGGAAAGATTCCCAAGCTAGAGCTGCAAAGCCTCTGATGTCCTAAAGAAGGTAAGCCTCCTATTTGGAACATTAGTCCAAAAGGGACAGAGTCAAACGAAATCCCTAAGGAAACAATCATAGTTCATTTGGGACCTTCTTTTTTTCCACCCACTTTAATTAAAAAGTCAGATAACAAAGCTGTAACTTATTTCCGATTAAATATTGAGATGAGCATAATCCACATTTGCTGCCAATCAAGGTATTTTAAAGGAATGTACCTTTTATTTCAACCAATCCTTCCTCCGCCTCTGAAAAAAAAAAAAGAAAAATCTTGTCTATTATCGATAGTATCAATTTAAGTAGCTCTTTTTTCTTTAAAAAATGTTATCAAATGTGCTTCAAAGAATCCTTATAAGAAAGATCTATCAGTTATAAGGTATAAGTGTGCCTCATGGGTCACCATTGAGTCGCATGGGGCAGCAAAATTGATGATACATATATTAATGTTGCAAACTGAACTGTTACATTGAAAAGGGCGAGTTACAATTCAGGGTCAAATAGCTGTATTAGCCTAAATTCTTGCCACTTTAAATTGAAATTTATTGGACGTTTTAATAGCTTTTTAAATTGAGGGATTTATCAAGTACCTAAATTTTTAAGTATTTTTCTAACTTTCTTCAAATGAAACTTGTAAAGGAAAAATGAAGGGTGTTTTCTGCTGAAACATTTGCTGAGTAATAAAAAGTATCACCAACCAAAATAATTTTGAAAAATGGACTATTTGTAGGTTTCTAGGATCAATAATGCATAATGGTACTAAAGAACAGTGTTTAAAACAAGTACACTTAAAGCGATACTTTCATTTTCTTTTTGCCTATAATCCTTATTGGATTTATATAGCACCTGTCTGCCAAGGAACTCAGACTGCCTTATAAGCTTATAGACTTCGAGTATTATGACTACACAATAACAAATGTTTTCAAGCAGTAATATTTTTTACCTTAAGAATGTCTATTTCCATGTACTGGGGAAGAGCAAGCAGTGATATGATATAAAATTGGGAAGTTTATACAAAAGAAGCAAGGGGGTGAAAAAGAAGCAGAAAATCATAAACTTCAAAAACGCCATCACCTAATGGGCAAAAACTCGGCTTCACTGTATCACAGATTCTGCTTCAGTGAGTTGATGAGAAAAGCTAGACTGACAAATCGAGCGCTTTCCTGGATGTTAGATAGAGCTCAGTTTTTAACTGTTAGATTATCACATGATGAAGGAGAAATCATTCTTCTGAACGGAGACTCTATAAATTTTACAATTTGTTGTTTCCTACAATATCAGCAGACTTAGCAATGAAAGCCCATCGGCAGTGTATTCCTAAGATGGTGTGCTTTTATTTATTAGATGTTTTCACTATTTTTTGGCTGTGCTTTGGCATCACCCTTAGGAAATAATGGCAGCCAGCCAGTTTATGAATTCCTGGTGAACACTTAAAATGTTTAATGGAATAATATTAAGTACCATATATTTAACCTTTTCTTAGGAATTGTAGGATCTGACGTATAACCCCAAAATAATGCATACTGTTTCATAAAATGAGCCTTAAGGAACTTAATATAGTTAAAATTAAAACATCATATTCTGTCTGTCTAATCTAATCTAAATAAGGAACAGATTCAGATATTTTTAGCTCTATTTTGAAAACTTCTGAATTTAACTCAAAGAGGAAAAAGCTTTCTATGCTTCTATTGTAAAAAAGATTTCTAGAACTAAAGTACTGTCTAATCCTATTTCATTTATAAAAGTATGGAAAACTAAATTTTATTTCAAATATAAAACACCCCCGAACATGGTCTTTTTTTTTTTTTTTTCTGGACATGGGCCTCTCACTGTTGTGGCCTCTCCCGTTGTGGAGCACAGGCTCCGGACGCGCAGGCTCAGTGGCCATGGCTCACGGGCCCAGCCGCTTCGCGGCATGTGGTATTTTCCCAGACCGGGGCACGAACCCGTGTCGCCTGCCTCGGCAGGCGGACTCTCAACCACTGCGCCACCAGGGAAGCCCACCAGAACATGATCATTTTAAAGGGAAAGAAGGGCCCTAAGACTTACTGGCACTAGTTTACCTACACTTTAAATTAAGCAGTAATGGCTAAATTAAAAGTCACTTTATATAAGAGTTTAGAGACTAATGGAATTTACTTTTAAACTTACTTGGCAAATAATAAACTCTGAAAAAAAATCTTGTCTATTATTGACAATATCACTTGATTAATCAATTGCTTTTATTTACACCTAAGTGTGATTTATTCTTCACAAAGGTGTATATACTAACATAGAGTTTAGCTAAAGTCAAAATGTCCCCAAATTCTTAAGTGCTGAACTGAACATAAGAACCTACGATTAGTTGAGACACTCATTTGTAAACATAGACAGTTATCTCTGGTTATTTCCTCAAATTCATATCCTACCATAACAATTATTTTTTAAACACATTAGCAGTCTCTGATAATCAAACTGTCAACCCTATAGGTACCATTTTAAGCATTTAAAAAAATATATTCTCAGGAAAATCTAAGTTCCAATTTACATTATGACCTTATAACTTTTTAAAGTTACTCTTTCAAATCTTTTATTTTAGAATATTCTATGTCTTAAGACACTTCATTTTCATACATTTATTTGCATTATATTTGTTTCATACTCTGCTCTAAAAATCCACAGAACAATTTCACATGGAGAGTTTTATTATGTAAATAATTTTGTTCTGTCCTAACAACTTAGTCTAGAAAAAGCCCCACACTGTGAACTGCTTATCATACCGAACTCTTCCCTCTTACGAACTTTATAATGCTTTTACAAAATAGTTTAATGAATAGCATTAACTTTCACATGAATATTCAAATTCTCTATGTAAACCCTGAAAGGATCCACCATCTCAAAACTATCTCCAAAGTCTGTCTGTATAAGACACTGCTCCCGTTTCATTCTCAGCTATAATAACGAATACCTTAATTATCATCAGAACCAAGACCATTTAATATCACTGCCCCTAATCTTTTTTTCAAATAGTAAACTTGAACACAACTGTAATTCTTTTAAGAATCTTTATTTAATTTTTTTGGAACAATTTAGTTTGCTGGATCTCGATGCAGTTTATAAAAAAACGTCAGCACAGTTTCATATAAACTGCAATCAGAAAAGTAACTTGTCAAAGAAGTTATCTGAAGTTGCAAGTTATTTTTTGTAATATGCAGAACAGGAAAATGTAAGCATGCTCTCAGATGCAGGTGCTCCTGTGTGCTATGGAGTTACTTTGAAGAGCTTGCTAAGGTCTGCGGGCAGTTTATGGAATGCAATCATTCTCTCCACAATTTTGGTACATGAGAATAAAACTGATATTTATGAAATACGTCTTTTTCTCAAAAAAGTTGAGGCAGCTTTTGTTGAATGCTATCTGTGGGAGTACACTTGATAACCTTGAGCTGTACTAAGAGAAACAGCCAGCCAGGAGGCCATGTTCATGCTGAAACTTGAAAACATCCCTCCAGACGTGTTGATTTCCCAGAAAAGGAAGAGGATAAAACACTAAGCACAGTTGTCCATTGTCTTACAGTAGCAGAACACACCAAGAAACTTTACATAAGGGAGCAAACTCCCTTCACTGCTTTCAGTCAAGGTCAGTGGCAGCTACAGTGGAGGGTGGTGGTGCAGCAAGCCTAGGACAGGACAAAAGCTGAAGTCTACATCTCATGCATAGCTGTCCTTGTTCTGTCCTCGCGCGGTTCTCAGACATCCGAATTAGAACTGAGGTTTGTTAACCTGGGGTCCGCATTGATTTCATATCTGTAATGATACCCTTCCATGTGATCCCTGCAGGCATCTCTGATGTTATGCATCCACTTTTTTATCCCTTTGCGGTTCAAATACAAAACCAGTAGGAAAATGGCGCCTATCAGGGCTAAAACAATACCCAGGAAGACATAAGACGTCTGCAGGGATGGAGGAAGGATAGGGTCACAGTCCAGGTCGGAGCTGTTGAGTTCCAAGAGGACCCGATTCCTCATTTTTTCCGGGAATGCACAGGTGAGCCTGGCTTTGCCCTGCACTACCTCTGTCTCCTTGAGCCAGGCCACCATGTCCTCCATGTGGCAGTCACAGACCCAGGGATTGTCGTCCAGGAAGACCCTGACGTGAGGCAGGCTTTGCAGCTCTGCCAGGGTGCCGTTGTGCAGGACCTTGAGGGCGTTGTTCTCCAGGTGGAGGCTTTCGAGGTGTGTCAGGTTGCGGAAGGACACATAGGTCAGGCTCACCAGCGAGTTGTTGCGCAGGTCCAGGTGCCTGAGGCCGGGCAGCTGGGCCAGGGCGTCGCGGGGCAGGTAGAGGAGGCGGTTGCTGACCAGCTCCAGGCGGCGGAGCCCGCGCAGAGCGTGGCCTGCTCGCAGGGCCGCTGCCACCGCACCCTCAAAGCTCCGGTTCTGCCGCTCGGCGGCAGGGGGCACGATGCGGTTCAGGATCAGTTCCACCAGGGGGCTGGGGGCCGCGACGCTGGCGTTGCCGCCCGAGAAGGCGAAGGGGCTTAGGTCGGCCAGCGGGTTGTGGCTGAGGTCGAGCTGGCGCAGGCTGGGCAGATGCGCGAAGGCGCCGGCGCGCACCTCCTCCAGGTGGCTGCCGCTGAGGTTGAGCGCGGCCAGCTCGGCCAGCGGCGGCCGGCGGGCGAAGGCCCCGGCGGGGAGCACTGCCAGCTGATTGCCGGTGAGGAAGAGGTTGCGCACGTAGGGGGGCAGGTCCGCGGGCACCTCGGTCAGGTTGCGGTTAACGCACTTGACGGTGCGCGCCGCCTCGGAGCACTCGCACGCCGGGGGGCATCGGCCCGACAGCTGGGGCTGGGCGGACGCCGCGGAGACCGGGAACGCCGAGGAGGTGGACGAGGACGCAGAGGAGGGGAGGGAGGACGACGAGACCCAGCCCAGGAGGACCAGCGCCAGCCGTGCCAGCCGCAGCCTCCCGTCCCCGGCGGCGGGGCCCCGGGAGCACCCCCCAGGCATCGCGGCTCGGGTCTCCCCGGAGCTGAGCTGGGACGCTGCCCGCTCCGAAGGTTCGGGAGGTTGGGCCCGGAGGGCGCGGGCCGGACGAAAGCGTCTGGAGAAAACTTTCGTCTTGTGGAAGCTGAGGAGGGCTGCTGCCGCCGCCGCTGCCGCAGGAACTTGGCTAACCCCCTCGCCGCCGGGCGTCCCCCTCCTGGGGCCGAGTCCCCCGCCCCTTCCCTCCAGAAAGTACGCACGGCGGGTCGGGACGCTCAGCGCCGCGCTCTTCCTCCGCGCCTCTTCCAGCAGCCGCCCCCGGGTGGCACCTCCTCGCCTCTTTTGTTGGCGCCTCGCGCAGGATCTGCGGCGCGACCTGGGACAAGCGGGAGAGAAGCGTGAGGGGCAGCGGCGCCCGCAGCTCCCCGAGTGCAGGAACCGGCCTCTGCCAGCCAAGTCGTCCCCACTCGGTACCCGAGACCTCCCTCCTTTAAGCCCGTCCGAGCCTCGCCTGCCCCAGCGCGCCACGCAGATCCGTACCCCGGGAGAGGGGCGCGCGACCCGAGATGCCGGAGCGCAAAGTCTGTCGTCTGCTGCGGCCCCTACTATATATACCCTTGCAGCTCCCGCCCTCCTCCTTTCCCGATCCCACTCGTCCTGTCCCCCACCCCCCACCCCCGCTCCCCCGCTCCCCCGCATCGAACTTCTCGCTTAATCCCCAGCGCCTCCCGGCCAAACTTCTCACTCTCCCAGGTCCTTCCCCCCACCTTCTCTGCAGACTACCTGCCTTCCGGGGTCTCCGCCCCCCGCCCGGACTTCTCCTCCCGGCCCAGGTGAGGATGAGAGGGAAGTTTCATGCTACAGGAGTATTTTCATCTCTCAGAACCCTCTCGGATTAAGTGGAGGAGCGTATAGCTGGCGCCCCCAAGCCCGCGCCCCCTCCAGCCCCTCGGATCCGAGGGCATTCCAGTCATCTCCGAAAGGGAGGGGAGAGGCCTCGAACAAAGCGACGGCGGAACCCGGACCTGCGCTCCTCTCCTGCCAGAGGGCGGGGAGGGGCCCCGGAGCTGCCTTCTCCGCCACCTCCCCACCGCTCACCTCCGCGCGCCCGCCCGCCCGCCACCTCCCGAGACAACTCCCAGTCCCACCGGAGTCGCGGGGACTTCTCGGGTCCGAGCTGCGCGCCGACTCTCCTCGCACCCCAGCCCCAGGCCCAACCTCCGCAGCTGGGAAAAACCAATCCGGGGGGCGGGGGAGGGCAGGCCTGCCGGAGTGGCTGCTCCGGCCGCGCGGCCAGCCTCGGCGGACCTGGGTGGGGGGATTGAATAAAGGAGGCGAGGGGGGAGTCTGCGCCGCGCACCTCCCCCTGGTGGAAACTGACGAGGAATGCGCCAGAAAAGGTGAGGGAATCCCTTCTTCTCCCCCTTCCCCGACATTCCATGGTGGTTCCTCGTTTTGCATACTGGACTTACCTTGGACAGGAACAAAACCGCTGGTGAATCTCGTGGAATTCGTCCTGATTCGGGCACTTATGGCAGTAACCGGGTAGATTTAGGCGTCACAGAGCAACGCGAAGCAGCAGCGTAAAGAAGGGAGCTGAAAATGCACAGCGGCAGCGGTAAAACGCCCAGCAGCCTGCAAGGGAGTTTCGCGAGTCTTCCCACCAAAGTGATAACGTTAGACTGCCAACTTCAGATTTAGGTGTAATTAACGCGTCCCTACCTGTCCCGCCCCCGCACTTCTCCGGATAAGTTACGGAACTTGTGAAGGGAGAGCGCTAACTTTAAGAAGGGGAGGAAAAAGATTGGTGGAGAAGAGATTCACTTTTGATTCATGAGCTTTTCCCTTCCCCAAATTAAAAGCAGAAGGAAGAAAACGGCCGCCAAAGCGTCCTAGAAACAAAAGGCATACAGAGAGGACGTGAGTCACCCGGAAAGCGGACCCGCCCCGCTCACCAGATGTGGCAGCGATGTGTCAGTGCAAGTCACTTAAGATGGGAGAGCTCACGGGGTGGCAGTGGGAGGGAGGCCGCCTGGGGAGAGCAGAAGTTTGGTACCAATGTCTAACGCCCCAGGAGGCGCCAGGTAGGCAGGGAACCGAGAGGCTGAAGTCGGGAAAGGAGACTCTGAATGACTGAGTATAGGGGGGATTTGTTACATCGGAGAGGTTTGGGGTCCTGCAGGCTCAATCCTTGTTCTCTCAATGACTCTGTATCTCCTTTCTCCCCATCAAATAATTTCCCTGAAAGGATGAGAAGGTGGCTGGTTATTCAAGGCTTGTTCATTTTAGAAAGAAAATGGCAATTAGAGAAAACAGTTGGGGAAATTAAGATCTGGGAATATGAAAAGGATCGAATAAAGAATGCCGAAGTTTGTGCCTGTGACGTGTGCCTTTACTGTGAAAAAAGGCCCCAGCTCTCAAGTTGATTCCTTATTACTTTTGTGGGAAGAGATAGTCTGCAGAGCCAATAGCCAAAATGACCCAGACAAGACCTGGAGGGGTTGGAGAACGCAACAATCTGTGCAAAAAGCCAGTTTTGTTCACTTGCGTCTTCAGCACGTTCATCGAAATCGCTTTTTCTTGTTTTTAAAAGTGTTTTTTACCACGAATGTGAAACACTTTGACAAAAGGATCTGAAAAGCTGTAGCGATGTTCTGTATCCCGATGGTGGTGGTGGTTACATAAATCTATACATGTGTCAAAATTCATAGAACTTTGTACACCGAGAAGAATCAGTTTTACTGTAGGACAATTTTTAAACAAAATTAATTACTCATGGGGAAAAAACTGTCGTAATGCTCTGGCATGATATTAATTCTGGTTCTGTTCTGTTAAGGAGAGTGAGAAGCACTTTAGGATTTAGAAAGATAACATTCTCATCCGGTCTTAGAGTCAGCTCGGCAATATAGATACCATTAGTACTATTGTCTTGTTATTCGTGTTATTATTCTGTTTCACAAATGAAACAACTGCGGCTGTGAACTGAGGATAGCTAGCATTGACAGTGTCTTTTACTTGCCAAGCCCTGTGCTTATCACTTTACAGAAGTTATCTCTTTTGTTCTTCCCATCAGTACTCAGGTAGGTTCTCTGGCTGCAGTTTTAAAGAGGAGAAAAACTGAGGCAGGAATCAGTTATATAACTTGTTCTAATGTGTGGTGGAGGTAGGGACCAGGCCCGGATTTGTCTGCTTTTCTTAAATAGCTCACATTCTGCCTCTGGGTAAAATTGAGGAGTTTGTGCAAAGTCCTAGTCTGTATCACTTAGGCAGACCCGAAGCCTCTCCCCTGGTTCTCTTCCTCCTGATCTTCTTCCACTTGCCTGCAGCTAGCAGTTGGTTATGGCTGCTGAATCAGGACTCAGAAATTTGGGGTCATTTTTAGCTCCGCCACTTACTCATTGTGTGGTTTCTGTTTACCTCCGTTTCTTAATCTGTAAAATAGGGCCACTAATAAAACGTTATGGCATTTCCATGAGAACTGAGATAACAGGCAAAATTGCCTGTTATTATTGTGCTCTTCTTAATTACTCGCCCTCTCGCCATTTATTGTGCACCCACCATATCCCTGTAACTGTGTGAGTGATAGGAATCCAAGGATGAATAGTGTAAGGTCTCCTTCAAGTAGAATTGCCAGATTTAGCAAATAAAAATACAGGACACTCAGCTAAACTTGAATTTCAGATACACGATGAATGATTTTTTAGTATGACTATGTCCCACGCAGTATTTGGGATGTACTTACACTAAAAAATTTTGTTCTTTACCTGAAATTCTAACTTAACGTGGCATCCTGTATTTGTTCTGGTGACAAAGGAGTTCATAACCTGGTGGAAGAAACACAGAAACAAGAGCTCTCAATGCAGAACATTGAATGCAGTTTAGTATGTGTATCTTTCCAATCTCTCTCTTTGTATATATTTTACTTCTGTTTTTGCTTTTTTTTATATGAATGGGATCATAGTATATGTATTATTCATGATTTTTTTAGTTTTGAAATAACCATATATCATTCTGTGTCCATACATATAGGTACGCTTTCTTCTTTATTTTATAGACTGCAAAATATTCTGTTCTGTGGATTGTTTTACCACATTTTTTAACTGCCCTATTGAAAGACATTAAGATCAGTAACTACTTTTTAAAGAAGTTTCCTTCAAGTGAGAGAAGCTTACTAGGATCAGTTCTATTTTGATTGTCTTCAGCATCTAATTATCCAGAATTATCATACTTGCTTTACTCCTGACAGCTTGAAAATTTTTTTGTGCATGATGCTATTTACATGCTCTAAAGCAGAACAGAGAATTTCAGAGCACATTTTCCCCCATTTATTCTTCCATTCCAAAATAAAATAAAAGAAGGATCTGAATGTCCTAATGGAGAAGAACCAATCTAGTGTATTTCATAGGTCATTTTGTAGCCTCCAGGAAAATGTCTCTGCACTATTATTTATTTAGCACATTGTTTCTGCAGGAACCGTTTTTCTTCTAATGACCCAAAGGAAAGTCATTAGTAAATTTTTGAGATATTGCTGCTAAATCCTGGGAAGGCAAGGAATAATGTAGTTTTTAAAATGATGGGTGATTATGGCTACCCTCATAGTAACTGGAAGAGAGAAACCATGTGGTGCAGCATGGACAAACATCAAGGTTATTTAAGACTAGTTAATTTTGGTCTCTGCCTTAAATGAGCAAAGGAGTTGATAAAGGTGAACACTCTCAAGTCTAAAAAATTTCTAAAACAAAATCAAACATTGGTGAATGTCAAACCCACATGTCGTAAAACCATGAACCAACACTTAAAACCAGAACAATCAACTTGACAGTCAATTTGGGGGGGGGGGGAATATATATATATATATATATTTTTTTTTTTTTTTGAGGTACGCAGGCCTCTCACTGCTGTGGCCTCTCCCGTTGCGGAGCACAGGCTCCGGACGCGCAGGCTCAGCGGCCATGGCTCACGGGCCCAGCCGCTCCGCGGCATGTGGGATCCTCCCGGACCGGGGCACGAACCCGCGTCCCCTGCATCGGCAGGCGGACTCTCAACCACTGCGCCACCAGGGAAGCCCTGGGGGAAAAATATATATTTTAATTGTTAATGATTAGAAAGAAAACTCTTCTCATGTGCTGATTTCAAATTATTTGTGAAAGAAACAAGCTTCTTGTCTGAGATATATAAACTAAGTAAAATATTAACTAGGGAATGGGTTGGAAAGGACATATTTGTTTCATGAGTCAGTACCATGGGGGTTGGAGCTAGTAAAAGAAAAAATATAGCAAAGACATTTCAGGATTTATCAGAAATTAAATAAATACTAAAGAAAGAACAAGCTAAAAGGCTGTAAAATTGGAAAGATTAAACTGGATGTAAATTTGTGATTCTTCAAGGATGAGAAACCCTTGAAATGTAAATAGAACAATTATATAGCAATCTGCAGAACTTTCCAAATAGTGAACATTACAGGATTATTCAACTTTAAGTGTATTTAACTTTTTAAGTCGTTACTGTATGCCCTCCACCTATTTGATGTTCTTGGGGTACAGAGGTAAATAGGATAAAAATCCCTGCCTTCAGATAACTCACAGTCTAGTGGTGAAGGCAGATTACCTAACAGTTACAAAACATATGGTGACTGCAAGGGTCGTGGTGGAGTGGGGAGACTGGAGAAGACTTCATGGGGGAAGTAATGCCTGAATTGCATTTTGAAGTATTAGTAGGAACTTGCTAGACAAAAGGTTGACAAGTTGGTGAAAAGACTTAGAGAACTTGTTCAGTTCTAGAGACTACGTGGGGAAGAGCACAGCACGCATTGGAGAGAGTGGTACAAGGCCAGATTTGAAACACGGTGGGATCAGATTACTGCCCTCTATTGGAAGAAGTTTGATTTCATCCTATAGAGCTGGGGAACCTGCGAAGATATTTAGCAGGGGAACGACGTGATCAGATGTGTATTTTACAAAGATCACCTCTGCAATCTGTTTGAAGAGTAAGTTATAGGCAGAGAGACTGAGGGCAGGGAGAGAAATTGGGAGATCCAAGTGATGCATGTTGAAGAACTAAACTAAAGCAGTGTTAAAAGATTGACAAGGCAGGAACAGATTATATAGACCAGTGGTTCTCAACAGGGTGACACTGCCCCTAGTGGGCATTTTGGATATTTGTGGAGGCATTTTCTGATTGCCACAATCAAGTGGGGAGAGCTACTGCCCTTTAGTGTGTAGAGGACAGGAATGTTAGCTATCCTGCAATTAGAGAGACAGTATCGTACAATGAAAAATTATGCTTCTTCCCACATGACTTTCAAGTATCCATCTAGGCATTCTTGTAGGTGAAAAACCTGATTATAATCATCTCAGCCTAGAAACAACTCCATTCTACACTTAAATTGCAAATAGTTATAAAATGGTTTTAATATACACTGAATTTTCCAGGAATGCAGCTACCATGTTCATTGGAGAAAAAATATTGTTTTGTTTGGGACTCTACCAAAATTTTATCTCTGACAGCTATGCCACTCATGTTATGTGAGACACTAATACAACCCACCTGTATCAGTGTGCATTTGTATTTATTGCATTTACAGTAATTCTTATTTCAAAATGTCGAATGTAAAGACAAACTATTATCTTTTCACTATTCATTTGAATCTTAGTCTCATTTCTCTTAAATCCTAGCCTGTTTATAGGTAGATGGAAGTAAATTACCACTTCATTAGATCTTCTAGTATAGTTATTTATATGTTATACTACATGTTAACATTTAATTATGCTCCTCTTATTTCTCTCTTATATTATAGTTAGTATAATATATATTTTAAAATTTGTGTGAAGGTATGCTTTATATAAAGGGGCTTTATAAAATACTTGTTTTAAAAAGTTTGAAAGTAACCTGTATAGATACTTGAGAGGTAGAATCTATAAATCTTGGTGATTTATTCAATATGGAGGCGAGAATACAGGCATTTATAATTCTAAAACATGTAACATAATAGTTTCTCTATTTTAAATGATGCCCAAGAGAAATCCTAATAACCCTAGATTGAAGAGTCAAATTTGACTGTGAGGAAGCTGAAAAATACCTAGAGTAAAGGATGGAACAGTGAATTTATTTGCTTGAAGAAGACCTGGCTTATTTGGTTGAAATTGTTGTCTTTTCAAAAGAAATTGTGATAAATATTTAAATCAGCAGTGTTACCTAATACTCTTTTTCTAATGTAAATTAATTCAACTTTGAAGTTGACATTGAAGATTTTCCATTTCTCTAGTCCTTGCCCAAACTGGGTTCTCAACCAAAACTGGAATTCAGCCAAGCAATGGGAACAGTTGCAATTGTAGCTACCATCCAAATTTAATTAATTTCAATTAAATTTAATACAGTTCAATAAATGTTCACTAATGTGGCTTTTTTGTATGGAATTCACTTTGTCTTCCAAACAGAGCCACCGCCAAAGCCAGAACTTTTCCTTAAAAATTTTCTAATCCTGGCACACTGACAGGCAATCTATTGCATGTCCATGGCAGAGGTTCAGCAGATAGACTTGGGCCAAAGCTCAGATATATGACCCAGGTGTCTCTAATCTATCTTACAAGTCTCATCCAGTGAGCTAAAGCACATAGGTCAATAAGTTGCCTGCTAGCACTGCTTGAAATATTCAAAGCCAATAAGTGAATATTTATCAGATTTGGTTTAGCTCCCCATATAAGAGTCCAGGAAAAGAAGGCTGAAAATATTGTGTATTTTGGAATAGAATTTTATCACATTACCTTGGCAGTGAAAAAAAGAATGAAGTTAAAGAGTTTAACTAGAGAGACAAAATCAAGTCAGCATCAAATCATATGGCCTGAACAGTGGGTGGGTGTTGAGTATGTGTTTTCTATATTTAATAACAAAATATTTTAATTCATCTAAAATGGTAGAATAAAGGAGTTGGGTGCAAAGGGCATGTCAGAGGATACCTACTATTGAACTTGAACAAAAGCCTGCTGGAGGAATGTGTGACGTCAAGAGGTACTTGAACCCACACAATATTGGTGTGATGACATTTGCAAAGACGTGATATTCAAAATAGTTTACAACTAGTATGGCATAGCCACTGACCAGTAAGTGTTCAATAATCAGGGTGCCACCCGTCAACAAGTAGTAGGGCTTTGGTGTTGCAAGCTGCCTGAATACAAGCAATTATATATATACTGAAGGTTTCTTATTCTCTTGGCACTCCCCACAGTACAGGCAATCATTAAAATTGTTTCATAACTTCGAAACTTTAATCTAAGGAATTGGAAATCTTCCTTAAAATAAGAAAATAATCAATAGTTATGAATAAATTGAGTTTATTCATTATTTGTTAGATTAAATAACTTTGGAGGGCATAAGTACTTCTAGGCACTGTCCTGAGAACTGAGGATGCAATGGTGAATTAAACAGACAAAAGCCTTGTTTTCATGGAAACTTATTGTTTCCATCAGTTTATTAAATCAATTAACTCAAGTGTGGGAAATCTAGTTTTCTTTTTTAATTGAATTAAAATATTTTGTTATTAAATATAGAAAACACATAACAACAGAGGATTGTATAACAAAAGCTTGTGTCTACTCCTCAGCTTTACAAATCCTAATATTGGTTTCTTTTTCAGTTTTCTTTTGTATATAATTAAAGTGAACAAACTGATAAGTTTTGACACATACATACTTTCTTGAAACCATCATTCAAGAAAATTGACATATAACCCTCAAAAGTTTTCTCATGACCTTTTATAATCTCTCTATCCACATGTCACCCTCACCCCAACCCATGCCCAGGCAACCATTAATTTGATTTCTGTCACTATAGTTTGAATTTTCTAGAATTATATATAAATGGAGTCATACAGTATGTGCTCTTTTTTATCTGGCTTCTTTTCACTCAGCATAATTAATTTGGGATTTATACATGTTGTTATGAGTATCAATAATTGATTTTCATTTCTTTACTAAGTAGTATGCTATGATACAGACATAGGACAATTTGTTTATCCCTTTACCTATTGATGGACATTTGGACTTTTCCCAGTTTGGGGCTATCACATATGAAGCTCTGATAAACATTCACATTCAAGTCTTTGGGCATATGCTTTCATTACTCTTGGGTAAATATCAGGAGGTGGAATGGATAGGTCATATGGTAGATTCATTTTTAACTTTTTCAGGAATGCCAGACTAGTTTCCAAAGTAGTTATACCATTTTACAATCCTCCCCTCAGTGAAGAAGAGTTCCAGTTGCTCCACATCCTTCCAACACTTGATATCGTTAGATTTTTTTAACTTTAGATATTCTAAAACGTGTAGTGGTATCTAATTTTGCTTTTAGTTGTTGCAATGATGTTGAGCACCTTTTAATGTGTATATTTGCTACCTGTGTATCTTCTTTCATGAAGTGTCTGATCAATTCATTTGTCCATTTTTATTGAGCCATTTATCTTCTTACAATTGAGTTTTAAGAGTTCTTTACATATATATTCTAGCTATGAAGAAATAATAATAGAGTTCTACACCTAGGCCAACATCACTGAAACTCCTGATTTAAGGAAATAGTAAAGAATCCTACAATTATCGAAGCAAAATGGGCACTGGGCAAGGGAAGAAAAATTTAACTGATTTTAGAATTTTTTCTGCTTTATTAGATGCTAGAAGAATTTGGTGCTCTATGAGTAGCCTCAGTTTTTAAAATTAATTTCTTTTTTGAAATATATAATGCATTTAAACGGTTGAAAATTCAAAAGTGGCAGGAAGGTAATACAAGGGGAAATCTCCTTCCAATCCTATCCCTCAGCTATCCAGTTAACCTCTCCACAGACAACCGACTTTTTTCAGGTTTCTGTGTGTATATTTCCAGTTAGATCTTATGCACGTGTATGCAAATTCCTTTTCACAAATAATTGAACACTGCACATTGTTCTGCACTATGTTTAATTGAACAATGAGACTCAGATATTCTTCATTCTTAGGGTAATAATGGGCAGATGGTGTTCACTAGACTTGTTTATTAGCTACCTATTGCTGTGTAATTAACCATCTCCAAACTCAGTGGCTTAAAACAATTGTTGGCTGAGGATTGGGTCATTTGGGTTGGGCTTGGTTGGCAACCTCTGCTAATCCGGGCTGGCTCACGCTTCTGCAAATTGATTTGATTGGTGGGCTCTACTCTAGGTTGGGCTTGACTGAAACACCTTATCCGAAGACAGTTCTGCTCCAAATGGCTCTTACCTTCCTCCCAAGACCAGTGGAATAGCCAAGGCAGTAGAAGCATGAGAGCAAGCAAGCTTAATCCATATAAGTCCCTTTTAAGATACAGCTGGCATCACATCTGTCACCACTCTGTCAGCCAAAGGAAATCAAATGCTAAAGCCAAGGAATAAGGAATTAGACCCCTCAGGTGCACAGTGAGCGAGTGCCGCAAAGTAAAATGCCAGGGGCTTGTATAGAGGATGGGCTGAAGAAATGGAGCTGCTGGTGCAATCTACCACAAACTGATATACCACGATTTATTTCAACAACCCCTATTAAGAGATTTTCAGCTTTTTGCTATTACAAGCAATGCAGCAATGACTGAGTACACATGTCATCTTTCACATATGCCAGTATAGCTCTAGGATAAATCCTTAGAAGTGAACTTCATTGGTTAAAAAAATGGGCTTTTATCATTTTGATAGGTATTGTGAAGCACTGTTTGGAGATTATTGTAACAATGTATATTCCCATCAGCAACGTTGGGACTATGTTATCATTTTTTTTTAATCTTTGCCAATCTTTCACGTGAAAATATAATTTTTGCATAGCTCTCATTTGTATTTTTAATTATAAATGAGGTTGACAATCTTTTCATATGTTTAAAAACCATTCGTATTTCCTTTTTAAATCCATCTGTTCATATCTTTTTGCCCATTTAGTTCTAATGGGTTTTTAAAATTTTTTCTCAATTGATTTATATATCTTAAAGAAACTAACACTTATTAAATTAAGGGCACATGCAAAACAAAAAAAGCTTCTATAATTAAAAACAACAGGCAGAACCATAGTCCAGCCAGTTCACCAGGGAGTCATTGAAAGAGAGAGCTAAGAAGAGCCCTCCTGAGGTCAGAACAAATCTTAGAGATGGCTTCAGAAACTACTCCTACTTGAATTTAATTGTTAACTTAATGGCTTACCTCAGGCTGACATAGCAAAATGCCATAAACTGGGTGACTTAAACAATATAAATGTTCTTTCTCACAGCTCTGGAGTCTGGGAAGTCCACAATCTAGATGTTGGCAGGGCAGGTTACATTCTGAGGCCTCTTGTCCTGGCTTACAGGCAGACACCATCTCTGCTATATACTCACATGACCACTTCTTTGTGTGCGGCAGAGAGAGGAATCTCTGGTGTCTCTTCCTCTTCTTATAAGAACTCAAACCTCATGGGAGCCTCATCCTAATGACTTCATCTAAACCTAATCACCTCCCAAAGGCCTCACCTTCTAATACTATCACATTGGGCTTTAGGGCTTCAGCATATGAATTAGGAATTGGGGGTGGGTGGGGGAGCCACACAGTCATTCAGTCTATAACATTTAATTTATTTTAAACTTACTTTATTCAATTAATAAAATAATTCATTTTAGCTATAAAAGATAGTATAAATGAATGTTCTTATTTCTTTTCTTAACTGATTTAAAACACAGTTGTATAAAATACTATATATATATAATTGTACTGTGGGGCCAGAACATATAGAAATGTAATATATCTGTCAATAACAGCGGCAAAAAGGTAGATGGGAGCAAAGCTGTGTTGAGCTAAGGAAATGACTCCGATGGTAACTGGAATCCTTGGAACATACCTAGAGAACCAAAAACAGTAAACAGTAAGGTTACTGTAACAAACTCTGTAAATATAAACTTGTTCTCATTCTTTTCTCAGCCTGTTTAATACACATACAAATATACAAGCTAGTACTATTGGTGGTTTAGTAACATATATACGTGTATCATGTATAACAATGATAGTGGGAAAGGGGAATGAGAGAATATCATTGCATAGAAGTTAATGTTTCTATATCATATTGTAATTAAGTTTGTATAAATCTGAAGTATCAATAGATTTTGATGATATGTATATAGTAAGCCCTAGAGCAATCACTAACAAAATAAGTTTAAAAATAGTGAAAAAGTAATTAAAATATTACTCTAGAAAATATTCCCTTAATTCAAAATAGAGCAGTAGGGGGAACAGACACAGAAAAGACATTAGACAATAGAAAACAAAAATTTAAATGGCAGACATAAATCCAGTTATATCAATAATAATATTAAATGCAAATGGGTTAAATAATCCATTCACAAGGCAGAAATTGTCAAACTGGATAACAAACATGATCCAACTATATACTGTCTACAGGAGAAACACTTTAGATTCAAAGATACAAATTAGACTGAAGGTAAAAGTGTGGAAAAAGTTATATCATACAAACAGCAACCAAGGAAAGCTGGAATAACTATAATAGTATCAAATACAATAGACTTTAAAATGAAAAGAAAATGGTACTAGAGTTAAAGAGGGCATTTTATAATAAAAGTGTCAAACCATCAGAATGTTATAATAATTATAAACATATGTGCCCGTAGCATCAAAGCTCTGAAATACATGAAGCAAAGCAAACAGAATTGAAAGGAAAAATAGACAATTTGACAAAAATAGTTGAAGAGTTCAATACCCCCCCCATAATGGATAGAACATCTAAGTAGAGTATCAAAGAAGGAAATGGAAAACTTGAACATTATATGCAAAATAGATCTAACAGACATATTTAGAATATTCCACCCAACAACAGCAAAATACACATTTGTCTGAGTATATGCTCAGGATAGACTATATGCTAGGCTATAAAACAATCCTCAATAAATTTAAAGGGATTGTAATTGTAGAAGTATTTCTCTGATCACAGTGGAGAGAGGTTAAAAATTAATAACAAAAAGAAATTTGGGATATTCACAAATAATGAAAAAATTAAACAGTACACTACTAAATAACCAATGGGTCAAAGAAGAAATCAAAAGAAAAATTAGAAAATTTTAGGATGAATGAAAATACAACCTATTAAAACTTATGAGATGCAACTAAAGCAGTTCTTAAGGGGGAATTTATAACTATAAATGCCTACATGGAAAAAAAAAAGAAAAGAAACAATCTCAAACAATGATTTAACATTCCATTTAAGACTCTGGAAAAAGAAGAGCAAATTAAACCCAAAGCAAGGATAAGGGAGAAATAATAATGATTAGAACTGAAATAAATGGAATAGATAAAAGAAAAATAATAAAGAAAATCAACAAAATCTAAAGTTGGTTCTTCGAGAAGATCAACAAAATTGACAAAACTTTAGTTAAAGTAAAAAGACTCACTGTCATACAGAGTGAAGTAAGTCAGAAAGAGAAAAACAAATACCGGGGCTTCCCTGGTGGCACAGTGGTTGAGAGTCCGCCTGCTGATGCAGGGGACACGGGCTCATGCCCTGGTCCGGTAACATCCCACATGCCGCGGAGTGGCTGGGCCCGTGAGCCATGGCTGCTGAACCTGCATGTCCGGAGCCTGTGCTCCACAACGGGAGAGGCCACAACAGTGAGAGGCCCACGTACTGCAAAACAAAACAAAACAAACAAAAAAAAAACAAATACTGTATGCTAATGCATATATATGGAATCTAAAGAAAAAAAAATGGTACTGATGAACCTAGTTGCAGGGCAGGAATAAAGAGGTAGACATACAAAACGGACTTGAGGACATGGAGTGGGAGGGCGAAGCTGGGGTGAATTGAGAGTAGCATCGATATATATGCACTACTGAATGTAAAATAGCTGGCTGGTGGGAAGCAGCAGCATAGCACAGGGAGATCTGCTCGGTGCTTTGCGATGATCTAGGAGGGTGGGAGAGGGAGGATGGGAGGAGGCTCAAGAGGGAGGGGATATGGGGACATATATATGCATATGGCTGATTCGCTTTGTTGTGCAACAGAAACTAACACAGTATTGTGAAGCAATTATACTACAATAAAGATCTATTAAAAAAAAGACTCAAATTACTAAAATCAGAAATGGAAGAGGATACATTATCAAACTTACAAAAATAAAAAGAATTATGAAATAATGCTATGAACACGCGTGTACCAGCAAATTAGATAATTTAGATGAATAGAACATTTTCTAAAAAGACACAAGCTACTAAAACTGACTCAGAAAAAAATAGAAAGTCTGAATAGGCTTCTAACAAGTAAAGAGACTTAGTAATCAGAAAAACTTCCTATAAAGGAAAGCCAATGACTAGACAACATCACAGGTAATTTCTACCAAACACTTAAATAAGAGATTTAATATTTTACAAATTTTTCCAAAAATAGAAAAGAAGGTAACATTTCTTTTTTTATTGAAGTATAGTTGATTTTTTTTTTAACATCTTTATTGGGGTATAATTGCTTTACAATGGTGTGTTAGTTTCTGCTTTACAACAAAGTGAATCAGCTATACGTATACATACGTTCCCATATCTCTTCCCTCTTGCGTCTCCCTCCCTCCCACCCTCCCTATCCCACCCCTCCAGACGGTCACAAAGCACCGAGCTGATATCCCTGTGCTATGCGGCTGCTTCCCACTAGCTATCCACCTTACGTTTGGTAGTGTATATATGTGCATGACTCTCTCTCGCTTCGTCACAGCTCACCCCTCCCCCTCCCCATATCCTCAAGTCCTCTCTCCAGTAGGTCTGTGTATTTATTCCTGTCCTACTCCTAGGTTCTTCATGACATTTTTTTCCCTTAAAATCCATATATGTGTGTTAGCATACGGTATTTGTCTTCCTCTTTCTGACTTACTTCACTCTGTATGACAGACTCTAGGTCTATCCACCTCATTACAAATAGCTCAATTTCATTTCTTTTTATGGCTGAGTAATACTCCATTGTATATATGTGCCACAACTTCTTTATCCATTCATCCGATGATGGGCACTTAGGTTGTCTCCATCTCCGGGCTATCGTAAATAGAGCTGCAATGAACACTTTGGTACATGACTCTTTTTGAATTATGTTTTTCTCAGGGTATATGCCCAGTAGTGGGATTGCTGGACCATATGGTAGTTCTATTTGTACTTTTTTAAGGAACCTCCATACTGTTCTCCATAGTGGCTGTACCAATTCACATTCCCACCAGCAGTGCAGGAGTGTTCCCTTTTCTCCACACCCTCTCCAGCATTTATTGTTTCTAGATTTTTTGATGATGGCCATTCTGACTGGTGTGAGATGATATCTCATTGTAGTTTTGATTTGCATTTCTCTAATGATTAATGATGTTGAGCATTCTTTCATGTGTTTGTTGGCACTCTGTATATCTTCTTTGGAGAAATGTCTATTTAGGTCTTCTGCCCATTTTTGGATTGGGTTGTTTGTTTTTTTCTTATTGCGCTACATGAGCTGCTTGTAAATTTTGGAGATTAATTCTTTGTCAGTTGCTTCATTTGCAAATATTTTCTCCCATTCTGAGTGTTGTCTTTTGGTCTTGTTTATGGTTTCCTTTGCTGCGCAAAAGCTTTGAAGTTTCATTAGGTCCCTTTTGTTTATTTTTGTTTTTATTTCCATTTCTCTAGGAGGTGGGTCAAAAAGGATCTTGCTGTGATTTATGTCATAGAGCGTTCTGCCTATGTTTTCCTCTAAGAGTTTTATAGTGTCTGGCCTTACATTTAGGTCTTTAATCCATTTTGAGCTTATTTTTGTGTATGGTGTTAGGGAGTGATCTAATCTCATACTTTTACATGTACCTGTCCAGTTTTCCCAGCACCACTTAGTGAAGTGGCTGTTCTTTCTCCACTGTACATTCCTGCCTCCTTTATCAAAGATAAGGTGACCATATGTGCGTGGGTTTATCTCTGGGCTTTCTATCCTGTTCCATTGATCTATCTTTCTGTTTTTGTGCCGGTACCATACTGTCTTGATTACTGTAGCTTTGTAGTATAGTCTGAAGTCAGGGAGCCTGATTCCTCCAGCTCTGTTTTTCGTTCTCAAGATTGCTTTGGCTATTCGGGGTCTTTTGTGTTTCCATACAAATTGTGAAATTTTTTGTTCTAGTTCTGTGAAAAATGCCAGTGGTAGTTTGATAGGGATTGCATTGAATCTGTAGATTGCTTTGGGTAGTAGAGTCATTTTCACAATGGTGATTCTTCCAGTCCAAGAACGTGGTATATCTCTCCATCTATTTGTATCATCTTTAATTTCTTTCATCAGTGTCTTATAATTTTCTGCATACAGGTCTTTTGTCTCCTTAGGTAGGTTTATTCCTACATATTTTATTCTTTTTGTTGCAATGGTAAATGGGAGTGTTTGCTTGATTTCACTTTCAGATTTTTCATCATTAGTGTATAAGAATGCAAGAGATTTCTGTGCATTAATTTTGTATCCTGCAACTTTACCAAATTCATTGATTAGCTCTAGTAGTTTTCTGGTAGCATCTTTAGGATTCTCTATGTATAGTATCATGTCATCTGCAAACAGTGACAGCTTTACTTCTTCTTTTCTGATTTGGATTCCTTTTATTTCCTTTTCTTCTCTGATTGCTGTGGCTAAAACTTCCAAAACTATGTTGAATAAGAGTGGTGAGAGTGGGCAACCTTGTCTTGTTCCTGATCTTAGTGGAAATGCTTTCAGTTTTTCACCATTGAGGATGATGTTGGCTGTGGGCTTGTCATATATGGCCTTTATTATGTTGACGAAAGTTCCCTCTATGCCTACTTTCTGGAGGGTTTTTATCATAAATGGGTGTTGAATTTTGTCAAAAGCTTTCTCTGTATCTATTGAGATGATCATATGGTTTTTCTCCTTCAGTTTGTTAATATGGTTTATCACATTGATAGATTTGCGTATATTGAAGAATCATTGCATTCCTGGAATAAACCCCACTTGATCATGGTGTATGATCCTTTTAATGTGCTGTTGGATTCTGTTTGCTAGTATTTTGTTGGGGAATTTTGCATCTATGTTCATCAGTGATACTGGCCTGTAGTTTTTTTTCTTTGTGACATCCTTGTCTGGTTTCGGTATCAAGGTGATGGTGGCCTCGTAGAAGGAATTTGGGAGTGTTCCTCCCTCTGCTATATTTTGGAAGAGTTTGAGAAGGATAGGTGTTAGCTATGTATGATAGAATTCGCCTGTGAAGCCATCTGGTCCTGGGCTTTTGTTTGTTGGAAGATTTTTAATCACAGTTTCAATTTCAGTGCTTGTGATTGGTCTGTTCATATTTTCTATCTCTTCCTGATTCAGTCTTGGCAGGTTGTGCATTTCTAAGAATTTGTCCATTTCTTCCAGGTTTTCCATTTTATTGGCATAGAGTTGCTTGTAGCAATCTCTTATGATCTTTTGTATTTCTGCAGTGTCAGTTGTTACTTCTCCTTTTTCATTTCTAATTCTATTGATTTGAGTCTTCTCCCTTTTTTTCTTGATGAGTCTGGCTAATGGTTTATCTATTTTGTTTATCTTCTCAAAGAACCAGCTTTTAGTTTTATTGATCTTTGCTATTGTTTCCGTCATTTCTTTTTCATTTATTTCTGATCTGATCTTTATGATTTCTTTCCTTCTGCTAACTTTGGGGTTTTTTTGTTCTTCTTTCTCTAATTGCTTTAGGTGCAAGGTTAGGTTGTTTTTTCGAGATGTTTCCTGTTTCTTAAGGTGAGCTTATATTGCTATAAACTTCCCTCTTAGAACTGCTTTTGCTGCATCCCATAGGTTTTGGGTTGTCGTGTCTCCATTGTCATTTGTTTCTAGGTATTTTTTGATTTCCTCTTTGATTTCTTCAGTGATCACTTCGTTATTAAGTAATGTATTGTTTAGCCTCCATGTGTTTGTATTTTTTACAGATCTTTTCCTGTAATTGATATCTAGTCTCATGGCATTGTGGTCAGAAAAGATACTTGATACAATTTCAATTTTCTTAAATTTACCAAGGCTTGATTTGTGACCCAAGATATGATCTATCCTGGAGAATGTTCCATGAGCACTTGATAAAAATGTGTATTCAGTTGTTTTTGGATGGAGTGTCCTATAAATATCAATTAAGTCCATCTTGTTTAATGTATCATTTAAAGCTTCTCTTTCGTTATTTATTTTCATTTTGGATGATCTGTCCATTGGTGAAAGTGGGGTGTTAACGTCCCCTACTATGAATGTGTTACTGACGATTTCCCCTTTTATGGCTGTTAGTATTTGCCTTATGTATTGAAGTGCTCCTATGTTGGGTGCATAAATATTTACAATTGTTACATCTTCTTCTTGGATCGATCCCTTGATCATTATGTAGTGTCCTTCTTTGTCTCTTCTAGTAGTCTTTATTTTAAAGTCTATTTTGTCTGATATGAGAATTGCTACTCCAGCTTTCTTTTGGTTTCCATTTGCATGGAATATCTTTTTCCATCCCCTTACTTTCAGTCTGTATGTGTCTCTAGGTCTGAAGTGGGTCTCTTGTAGACAGCATATATATGGGTCTTGTTTTTGTATCCATTCAGCCAATCTGTGTCTTTTGGTGGCAGCATTTAGTCCATTTACATTTAAGGTAATTATCGATATGTATGTTCCTATTCCCATTTTCTAAATTGTTTTGGGTTCATTATTGTAGGTCTTTTCCTTCTCTTGTGTTTCTTGCCTAGAGAAGTTCCTTTAGCGTTTGTTGTAAAGCTGGTTTGGTGGTGCTGAACTCTCTCAGCTTTTGCTTGTCTGTAAAGTTTTCAATTTCTCCATCAAATCTGAATGAGATCCTTGCTGGGTAGAGTAATCCTGGTTGCAGGTTTTTCTCCTTCATCACTTTAAGTATATCATGCCACTCCCTTTTGGCTTGCAGAGTTTCTGCTGAGAGATCAGCAGTTAACCTTATGGGGATTCCCTTGTGTGTTATTTTTCCCTTGCTGCTTTTAATATGCTTTCTTTGTATTTAATTTTTGACAGTTTGATTAATATGTGTCTTGGCGTATTTCTCCTTGGATTTATCCTATATCGGTCTCTCTGTGCCTCCTGGACTTTATTAACTATTTCCTTTCCCATATTAGGGAAATTTTCAACTATAATCTCTTCAAATATTTTCTCAGTCCGTTTCTTTTTCTCTTCTTCTTCTGGAACCCCTATAATTCGAATGTTGGTGCGTTTAATGTTGTCCCAGAGGTCTCTGAGACTGTCCTCAGTTCTTTTCGTTCTTTTTTCTTTATTCTGCTCTGCAGTAGTTATTTCCACTATTTTATCTTCCAGGTCACTTATCCGTTCTTCTGCCTCAGTTATTCTGCTATTGATCCCATCTAGAGTATTTTTCATTTCATTTATTCTGTTGTTCATCGTTGCTTGTTTCATCTTTAGTTCTCCTAGGTCCTTGTTAAATGTTTCTTGCATTTTGTCTGTTCTATTTCCAAGATTTTGGATCATCTTTACTATCATTATTCTGAATTCTTTTTCAGGTAGACTGCCTATTTCCTATTGTTAGGTCTGGTGGGTTTTTACCTTGCTCCTTCATCTGCTGTGTGTTTTTCTGTCTTCTCATTTTGCTTATCTTACTGTGTTTGGGGTCTCCTTTTTGCAGGCTGCAGGTTCGTAGTTCCCGTTGTTTTTAATGTCTGTCCCCAGTGGCGAAGGTTGGTTCACTGGGTTGTGTAGGCTTCCTTATGGGGGGGACTAGTGCCTGTGTTCTGGTGGATGAGGCTGGATCTTGTGTTTCTGGTGGGCAGGTCCATGTCTGGTGGTGTGTTTTGGGGTGTATGTGGACTTATTATGATTTTAGGCAGCCTCTCTGCTAATGGGTGGGGTTGTGTTCCTGTTTTGCTAGTTGTTTGGCATAGGGTGTCCAGCACTGTAGCTTGCTGGTCGTTGAGTGAAGCTGGGTGCTGGTGTTGAGATGGAGATCTCTGGGAGATTTTCGCCGTTTGATATTATGTGTAGCTGGGAGGTCTCTTGTTGACCAGTGTCCTGAAGTTGTCTCTCCCACCTCAGAGGCACAGCACTGACTCCTGGCTGTAGCACCAAGAGCCTTTCATCCACATGGCTCAGAATAAAAGGGAGAAAAAGTAGAGAGAAAGAATTAGTAGAAGAAAGAAAGAGAGGGAGGGAGGGAGGGAGGAAGGAAGGAAGGAAGAAAGAAGGGAAGGAAGGAAGGAAGAAAGAAGGGAAGGAAGGAAGAAAGAAAGAAGAAAAGGAAAGAAGGAAAGAAAAGAAAGGAGGGAGGGAGGGAGGGATGGTGGGAGGGAGGGAGGGATGGTGGGAGGAAGGAAGGAAGGAAGGAGGGAAGGAAGGATAAAAGAAAGAAAGAAAGAAGATAAAGTAAAATAAAATATAAAGTTATTAAATTAAAAATAATTATTAAGAAAAAAATTAAAAAAAACAAAAAAACGGACAGAACCTTAGGACAAATGGTGGAAGCAAAGCTATACAGACAAAATCTCACACAGAGGCATACACATACACACTCACAAAAAGAGGAAAAGGGGAAAAAATCATAAATCTTACTCTCAAAGTCCACCTCCTCAATTTTGGGATGATTCGTTGTCTAAAGGAGGGAAGGAAGGAAGGAAAGAAAGAAAGAAGATAAAGTAATATAAAATAAAGTTATTAAAATTAATTATTAAGAAAAAAAATTTTTTTTAATAAAACGGACGGATAGAACCCTAGGACAAATGGTGGAAGCAAAGCTGTACAGACAAAATCTCACACAGAAGCATTCACATACACAGTCACAAAAAGAGGAAAAGGGGGAAAGATCATTAATCTTGCTCTCAAAGTCCACCTCCTCAATTTTGGGATGATTTGTTGTCTAAAGGAGGGGAGGAAGGAAGGAAGGAAGGAAGGAAGGAAAGATAAAGTAATATAAAATAAAGTTATTAAAATTAATTATTAAGGAAAAAAACAGACGGATAGAACCCTAGGACAAATGGTGGAAGCAAAGCTATACAGACAAAATCTCACACAGAAGCATACACATACACACTCACAAAAAGAGGAAAAGGGGAAAAAATCATAAATCTTGCTCTCGAAGTCCACCTTAGTTTGGGATGATTGGTTGTCTATTCATGTATTCCACAGGTGCAGGTACATCAAGTTGATTGTGCAGCTTTAATCTGCTGCTCCTGAGGCTGTTGGGAGAGATTTCCCTTTCTCTTCTTTGTTCGCACAGCTCCCGGGGGCTCAGCTTTGGATTTGGCCCCGCCTCTGCGTGTAGGTCGCCTGAGGGCGTCTGTTCTTCGCTCAGACAGGATAGGGTTAAAGGAGCCGCTGATTCAGGGGCTGTGGCTCACTGGGGGGGGGGGCACGGCGTGAGGGGCGGGCCTGCGGCAGCAGACGCCAGTGTGACGTTGCACCAGCCTGAGGCGTGCCGTGCGTTCTCCCGGGGAAGTTGTCCCTGGATCCCGGGACCCTGGCAGTGGCGGGCTGCACAGGCTCCCCGAAAGAGGGGTGTGGAGAGTGAGCTGTGCTCGCACACAGGCTTCTTGGTGGCGGCAGTGGCAGCCTTAGCATCTCCCGCCCGTCTCTGGGCTCCGTGCTTTTAGCCGCGGCTCCGCGGTTCTGTAGCTCCCCCCTCCGCCACCCGCAGTCTCCGCCCGCGAAGGGGCTTCCTAGTGTGTGGAAACCTTTCCTCCTTCACAGCTCCCTCCCACTGGTGCAGGTCCCGTCCCTATTCTTTTGTCTCTGTTTTTTCCTTTGCCCTACCCAGGTACGTGGGGAGTTTCTTGCCTTTTGGGAGGTCTGAGGTCTTCTGCCAGCATTCAATAGGTGTTCTGTAGGAGTTGTTCCACGTGTAGATGTATTTCTGGTGTATCTGTGGGGAGGAAGGTGATCTCCGCATCTTAGTCTTCCGCCATCTTCCCCTCCGCCCCAGTTGATTTATAATGTTGCGTTAGTTTCAGGTATTCAGTAAAGTAATTTATATATATATATATATATATGTTATTACAAGATATTGAATATAGTTCCCTGTGCTGTACAGTAGGTCCTTGTTGTTTATCTATTTTACATATAGTAGTGTGTATCTGTTAACCCCAAACTCCTAATTTATTCCCTCCCCTTTCCGCTTTGGTAAGAGTAAGTTTGTTTTCTATGTCTGTGAGTCTGTTACTGTTTTGTAAGTAAGTTCATTTTTACCTTTTCTTTTTTTTTAGATTCCACATATAAGTGATATTATATGATATTTGTTTTTCTCTGTGTGATTTATTTCACTTGGTATAATCTCTAGGTCCATCCATGTTGCTGCAAATGGCATTATTTCATTCTTTTTTATGGGAGATTAATACTCCATTGAATATATGTACCACATCTTCGTTATCCATTCATCTGTCGATGGACATTTAGGTTGCTTCCATGTCTTGGCTATTGTAAATAGTGCTGCAGTGAACACTGGGGTACATGTATCTTTTCGAATTAGAGTTTTCTCCAGATATATGCCCAGGAGTGGGATTGCAGGATCATATGATGACTCTATTTTTAGATTTTTAAGGAACCTCCTTACTGTTCTCCACAGTGACTACACCAATTCACATTCCCACCAACAGTGTAGGAGGGTCCCCTTTTCTCCACACCATTTCCATCATTTATTATTTGTAGACTTTTTGGATGATGGCCATTCTGACTGGTGTGAGGTAGTTTTGATTTGCATATCTCTAAGAATTAGTGATGTTGAGCATCTTTTCATGTTAATAGCCACATCTTTCCATGTGCTTGTTAACCATCTGTATGTCTTCTTTGGAGAAGTGTCTATTTAGGTCTTGGGAACACTTATTAATTCATTCAATGATGCCAATATTGCCTTGATATGAAAACCAGACAAAGACATCACACAAACAAAATACAGACCAATAGCTCATATAAACATAAATTCAAAATTCTTTTAAAAATACTACCAAATCAAATTCAGCAACATAGAAAAAGTATCATACACCATGACCAAGTGGGATTTACACACAGGAATGCAGGTTGGTTTAACATCTGAAAATCAAGAAGATAGCAATGCAAGACTTCAAGGAGAGACTTCCCTGGTGGTGCAGTGCTTAAGAATCTGCCTGCCAATGCAGGGGACAGGGGTTCGAGCCCTGATCCAGGAATATGCCACATGCCGCGGAGCAATTAAGCCCGTGAGCCACAGCTAATGAGCCCGTGAGCCACAGCTACTGAGCCCGTGTGCCACAGCTACTGAAACCCATGCACCTAGAGCCCATGCTCCACAACAAGAGAAGCCACCGCAATGAGAAGCCCGCGCACCGCAACAAAGAGGAACCCCCGCTCACCACAACTAGAGAAAGCCCACGCACAGCAACAAAGACCCAACATGACCAAAAATGAATAAATAAAGAAAGAAGACTTCAAGGAACATGAAAAATCAAGGAAACATTACAGCACCAAAGGAAGTCAATAATCCTTCAGTAACTGACCGCGTGGAAATGGAGACCTACATATTCCCTGACCAAAAAAAATCGAGAAAAAAATGTTTTAAGGAAGCTCAGGGAGCAGAGAGACAGCTCCGTGAAATCAGGAAAGCAATACATGAACAAAGTGAGAGAGTAAGCAGAAAGATAGAAATCATTATAAAGAACCAAACATAAATTCTGGAGCTGAAGAATACAATGAACAAAATGAAAAATGGAATACAGAGAATCACAGCAGACTTGATCAAGCAGAAGAAAGAACCCATGAATGGAAAGAAAATTTATTTAAAATCATTCAGTCAGATGAGAAAAAAGGGTGGAGAAAGCCTACATGAGTTATGGGGTACCATCAAAGAAACAATATTTGCAGTCTGGGAGTCCCAGAAGGAGAAGAGAGAGAGAAGGGATCAGAAAGCTTTTTAAATAAATAATGCCTGAAAATTTCCCAAATCTGGGCAGAGATATGGGCATCCACCTACCTAAGACACATAAATCCCCATAGAGATTCAACGAAAAGAAGAATCACACTGTCATAAAACTGTCAAAGGTCAAAGACAAATAGAGGATTTAAAAGCATCAAGAGGGAAGAAACTCCTCTCATACAAGGGAGGATGATCAAACTATGAGTGGATTTCGCAGCAGAAACGTTGCAGAAACCTTGCAGCAGAAACCTTGCAGGCCAGGGGAGAGTGAGATGATATATTCAAAGTGCTGAAAGAAAAAAAAATGCCAATAGGAACACTTTGCACAGTAAAGCTGTCCTTCAGAAATGAAGGAAAATTAAAGACTTTCTCAGACAAACTAAAGCTGAGAGAGTTCATTACCACTACCCCTGCCTTACAAGAAACGCTAAAGGGATTTCAGGGATTTCTTCACACTGAAATGAAAGGACACTAATTAGTAACATGACAACATATGAAAATGCAAAGCACACTGGTAAAAGTAAGTATATAGTCAAGTTCAGAATACTCTGACATTTTGCTGATGATATGTAAATCCCTTAACTCTAGTATAAAAGTTAAAAGACAAAAATATTAAAAATAACTATAGTTACAGTAATTTTAATGGATACACAACATTAAAATAGTAAATTTTGACATCAAAAATATAAAATGGGAGGAGGAAGTAAAAGGGTAGAGTCTTGTAACTGAAGTTAAGCAACTGAAGTTAACTTATCATCTTAAATCACTTAATCACTGTAAGAGGTTTTATGTAAGCCTCATGGTAACCACAAAGCAAAAACCCATAGTAGATAGAGAAAAGAGAAAGAGAAAGGAATCAAAGTATACCAGTACATAAAATAATCAAATCACAAAGAAAGACAGCAAGAAAGAAAGGAACAAAGGAACTACAGAACATTCCAAAAAAGCATTAACAAGATGGCAGTAGTAAGTCCTTATCTATCAACAGTTACTTTAAATGTAAATAAATTTTCCAATCAAAAGACATAGAGTCACTGAATGGATAAAATAAGAACAAGATCCAACTATGTGATGCCTACAGAAGACTCATTTCAGGTTTAAGGACTCATTTCAGGCTGACAGTGAAGGGACGAAAAAAGACATTCCATGTAAATGGAAATCAAAAGAGAGCAGAGGCAGCTACACGTATATCAGAAAAAATAGACTTTAAGTCAAAAACTCTAACAAGAGACAAAGGAGTTCATTATATTATGATAAAGGGGTCAATTCATCCATAGAATATAACATTTGTAAATATATATGCACCCTCATTGGGGCACCTAATCATATTAAGCAAATTTTAACAGATCGGAAGGGAGAAATAGATGGCAATGCAATAATAGTCAGGGACTTCAATACCCCACTTTCGACAATGGAGAAATCATCCAGACAGAAAAGTAATAGGGAAACATTGGACTTGTACTACACTTTTGACCTAATGGACATAAAAGATAAATACAGAATATTCCATCCAAAAGCAACAGAATACAGTTTCTTTTCAAGCCCACATGGAACATCTCTGGGAGAGATCGTATGTTAGACCAAATAAGACATAACAAACTTAAGAAGACTGAAATCATGCCAAGTATTTTTTTCCAAACACAATGGTATGAAACCAGAAATCAATAACAGGAAGAAACCTAGGAATTTTACAAATATGTGCAAATTATGCACTCCTGAACAATCAGTGGGTCAAAGAAAAGATCAAAAGGGGAAAGCAAAAATACGTTCTTAAAATGAAAATGGAAACACATCAAACAGTAACAACAGCAATTTTGATTAAATACTTGGCAAAGGACCTAAGTAGACATTTTTGCAAAGAGGACGTACAAATGGCCCACAGGTACATGAACAGTGCTCAGCATCACTAATCATCAGGAAAATGCGAATCAAAACCACAGTGAGATATCACTTCACATTAGTTAGCTTTTATCAAAAAGATAAGAGATAACAAGTCCTAGTAAGGATGTGGAGAAAAGGGAGCCCTTGTACACTGTTGGTGGGAATGTAAATTGGTGCAGCCATTATGCAAAACAATATGCAGGTTCGTCAAATAATTAAAAATGGAAATATATGATCCCAGTATCCCACTTCTTGGTATATAGTTGAAGAAAATGAAATCAGTATCTCGAAGAGATATCTACACTCCCATGATCATTGCAGCTTTATTCACAGTAACCAAGATGTAAACAGCCTAACTGTTTATCAGTGTATAAGTAAATAAAATATAGTATATATACACAAGGGAATATTATTTAGGCATAAAATAAAAGGAAATCCTGCTCTTTGTGGCAGCATAGATAAACCTGGAGGGCATTATGCTAAGTGAAATAAGCCATACAGAAAAAGACAAATACTATATGGTATCACTTATATATGGAATCAAAAAAAATTAAATTTATAGACACAGAATAGAATGGTGTTTTCCAGGGGCTGAGGGTAGGGGAAATAGGGTTGGTCAAAGGCTACAGACTTACTGTTATAAGATGAATAAGTTATGAGGATCAAATGTATAGCATGGTGACTATGTGAGTAGATCTTACAGACCATAAAAAAAGAAGTAATTATGGGAGGTGATGGATGTGTTGATTGTGGTAATGATTTCACAATATATACATATATCAAATCATCACATTGTATACTTTAAATATATATAATGTTATACCTCAATTATATCCCAGTAAATCTAGTGGGAAAATCTACCAAATATTGCTGAAAGAACTTAAGGAGACCTAAATAAACGAATAGAAATCCCTTGTTCAAGTATTACAAGACTTAATATTAAGATGGCAATATTCCACAAATTGATCTACTGATTCAAAACAATCCTATTAAATTGTCGTTTGAGATTTTTTTATAGAAATTGACAAGTTGATCCTAAAAGTATTAGAGAAATGTGAGGGACCCAGAATAGCCAAAATAATCTTGAAAAAGAACAAAGTTAGAGGACTTACACACCTGACAACTTCAGATCATATTTTACAGCTGCTTTAATCAAGAGAATATGGTGATGCAGACATAGAGAATAGACCTGTGGTTGCCAACGGGGAAGGGGAGTGTGGGAGGGACAGAGTGGGAGTTTGAGGTTAGCAAATGAAAACTATTATGTATAGAATGGATAAACAACAGGATCCTACTGTATAGCACAGGGAACTATATTCAGTATCCTGTGATAAACCATAATGGAAAAGAATATTAAAAAAATGTATATATATGTATAACTGAATCACTTTGCTGTACAGGAGAAATTAACACAACATTGTAAGTCAACTATACTCCAATTTAAAAAAAAAGTGTGGTGCTGGCATGAGGATAGACTTACAGATCAGTGAAATAGAACTGAGAGTCCATATATAAACCCTCACCTTTAAGTTTGGTTGGATTTTGACAAGGATACCAAGACCATTCAACAGGGAAAGAATTATCTTTCAACAAATGGTGCTGATAAACTAGATATCCACATGCAAATGAAATGAAGTTGGTCTCCTTCCTTACATATGTACAAAAAGTTAACTCCAGGTGGATCATAGAAATAAATGTAAGAGCTAAAACTAAAAAACTCTTAGAAAAAACATAGGAGTATATCTTCATGACGTTGGGTTAGGGAAAGTCTTTTATTATTTTTTTATTTTTTTATACACCAGGTTCTTATTAGTCATCAGTTTCATACACATCAGTTTATACATGTCAATCCCAATCGCCCAGTTCATCACACCCCCACCCCCACCACCTCCCGGCTGCTTTCCCCCCTTGGTGTCCATACGTTTGTTCTCTACGTCTGTGTCTCAATTTCTTCCCTGCAAACCGGTTCATCTGTACCATTTTTCTAGGTTCCACACATATGCGTTAATATACGATATTTTTTTTCTCTTTCTGACTTACTTCACCCTGTATGACAGTCTCTAGATGCATCCACGTCTCAACAAATGACTCAATTTCGTTCCTTTTTATGGGTGAGTAATATTCTGTTGTATATACGTACCACATCTTCTTTATCCATTCATCTGTCGATGGGCATTTAGCTTGCTTCCATGACCTGGCTATTGTAAATAGTGCTGCAATGAACATTGGGGTGCATGTGTCTTTTTGAATTATGATTTTTCTCTGGGTATATGCCCAGTAGTGGGATTGCTGGGTCACATGGTATTTCTATTTTTAGTTTTTTAAGGAACCTCCGTACTGGTCTCCATAGTGGCTGTATCAATTTACATTCCCACCAGCAGTGCAAGAGGGTACCCTTTTCTCCACACCCTCTCCAGCATTTGTTGTTTGTAGATATTCTGATGATGCCCATTCTGACTGTTGTGAGGTGATACCTCATTGTAGTTTTCATTTGCATTTCTCTAATGATTGGTGATATTGAGCAGCTTTTCATGTGCTTCTTGGCCATCTGTATGTCTTCTTTGGAGAGATGTCCATTTAGGTCTTCTGCCCATTTTTGGATTAGGTTGTTTGTTTTTTTAATATTGAGCTGCATGAGCTATTTATATATTTTGGAGATTAATCCTTTGTCTGTTGATTCATTTGCAAATATTTTCTCCCATTCTGAGGGTTGTCTTTTCATCTTCTTTATGGTTTCCTTTGCTGTGCAAAAGCTTTGAAGTTCATTAGGTCCCATTTGTTTGTTTTTGTTATTATTTCCATTACTCTAAGAGGTGGATAAAAAAGATCTTGCTGTGATTTATGTCAAACAGTGTTCTTCCTATGTTTTCCTCTAACAGTTTTTTAGTGTCCGGTCTTATATTTAGGTCTCTAATCCATTTTGAGTTTATTTTTGTGTATGGTGTTAGGGAGTGTTCTAATTTCATTCTTTTACATGTAGCTCTCCAGTTTTCCCAGCACCACTTATTGAAGAGACTGTCTTTTCTCCATTGTATATCCTTGCCTCCTTTGTCATAGATTAGTTGACCACAGGTGCGTGGGTTTATCTCTGGGCTTTCTATCCTGTTCCATTGATCTATATCTCTGTTTTTGTGCCAGTACCATATTGTCTTGATTACTGTAGCTTTCTAGTATAGTCTAAAGTCAGGGAGTCTGATTCCTCCCACTCCATTTTTTTTCCCTCAAGACTGCTTTGGCTATTCGGGGTCTTTTGCGTCTCCATACAAATTTTAAGATTTTTTGTTCTAGTTCCGTAAAAAATGCCATTGGTAATTTGATAGGGATTGCATTGAATCTGTAGATTGCTTTGGGTAGTATAGTCCTTTTCACAATATTGATTCTTCCAATCCAAGAACATGGTATACCTCTCCATCTGTTGGTATCATTTTTAATTTCTTTCATCAGTGTCTGATAGTTTTCTGAGTACAGGTCTTTTGCTTCCTTAGGTAGGTTTATTCCTAGGTATTTTATTCTTTTTGATGCAATGGCAAATGGGAGTGTTTCCTTAATTTCCCTTTCAGATTTTTCATCATTAGTGTATACGAATGCAAGAGATTTCTGTGCATTAATTTTGTATCCTGCAACTTTACCAAATACATTGGTTAGGTCTAGTAGTTTTCTGGTGACATCTTTAGGATTCTCTATGTATAGTATCATGTCATCTGCAAACAGTGACAGTTTTACTTCTTTTCCAATTTGTATTCCTTTTATTTCTTTTTCTTCTCTGATTGTCATGGCTAGGACTTCCAAAACTATGTTGAATAATAGTGATGAGAGTGGACATCCTTGTCTTGTTCCTTATCTTAGTAGAAATGCTTTCAGTTTTTCACCATTGAGGATGATGTTTGCTGTGGGTTTGTCGTATATGGCCTTTATTATGTTGAGGTAGGTTCCCTCTATGCCCACTTTCTGCAGAGTTTTTATCATAAATGGCTGTTGAATTTTGTCAAAAGCTTTTTCTGCATCTATTGAGATGATCATCTGGTTTTATTCTTCAGTTTCTTAATATGGTGTATCACATTGATTGATTTGCATATATTGAAGAATCCTTGCATCCCTGGGATAAATCCCACTTGCTCATGGTGTATGATCCTTTTAATGTGTTGTTGGATTCTGTTTGCTAGTATTTTGTTGAGGATTTTTGCATCTATATTCATCAGTGATATTGGTCTGTAATTTTCTTTTTTTGTAGTATCTTTGTCTGGTTTTGGTATCAGGGTGATGGTGGCCTCATAGAATGAGTTTGGGAGTGTTCCTTCCTCTGCAATTTTTTGAAAGAGTTTGAGAAGGATGGGTGTTAGCTCTTCTCTAAATGTTTGATAGAATTCACCTGTGAAGCCATCTGGTCCTGGGCTTTTGTTTCTTGGCAGATTTTTAATCACAGTTTCAATTTCATTACTTGTGATTGTTCTGTTCATATTTTCTCTTTCTTCCTGGTTTAGTCTTGGAAGGTTATACCTTTCTAAGAATGTGTCCATTTCTTCCAGGTTGTCCATTTTAGTGGCATAGAGTTGCTTGTAGTAGTCTCTTAGGATGCTTTGTATTTCTGAAGTTTCTGTTGTAGCTACTCCTTTTTCATTTCTAATTTTACTGATTTGAGTCCTCTCCCTCTTTTTCTTGATGAGTCTGGCTAATGGTTTATCAATTTTATTTATCTTCTCAAAGAACCGCCTTTAGTTTTATTGATATTTGCTACTGTTTTCTTTGTTTCTATTTCATTTATTTCTGCTCTGATCTTTATGATTTCTTTCCTTCTGCTAACTTTGGGTTTTGTTCGTTCTTCTTTCTCTAGTTCCTTTAGGTGTAAGGTTAAATTGTTTATTTGAGATTTTTCTTGTTTCTTGAGGTAGGCTTGTATAGCTATAAACTTCCCTCCTAGAACTGCTTTTGCTGCATCCCATAGGTTTTGGATCATCGTGTTTTCATTGTCATTTGTCTCTAGGTATTTTTTGATTTCCTCTTTGATTTCTTCAGTGATCTCTAAGGTATTTAGTAACGTATTGTTTAGCCTCCATGTGGTAGTGTTTTTTACATTTTTTTCCCCTGTAATTAATTTCTAATCTCATAGCGTTGTGGTCAGAAAAGATGCTTGATATGATTTCAATTTTCTTAAATTTACTGAGGCTTGATTTGTGACCCAAGATGTAATCTATCCTGGAGAATGTTCCGTGGGCACTTCAGAAGAAAGTGTAATCTGCTATTTTTGGATTGAATGTCCTATAAATATCAATTAAATCTATGATCTATTGTGTCATTTAAAGCTTCTGTTTCCATATTTATTTTCATTTTGGATGATCTGTCCATTGGTGTAAGTGAGGTGTTAAAGTCCTCCACTATTTTTGTGTTACTGTCAACTTCCTCTTTTATAGCTGTTAGCAGTTGCCTTATGTATTGAGGTGCTCCTGTGATGGGTGCGTATATATTTATAATTGTTATATCTTCTTCTTGGATTGATCCCTTGATCGTCATGTAGAGTCCTTCCTTGTCTTTTGTAGCATTCTTTATTTTAAAGTGTATTTTATCTGATATGAGTATTGCTACTCCAGCTTTCTTTTGATTTCCCTTTGCATGGAAAATCTTTTTCCATCCCCTCACTTTCAGTTTGTATGTGTCCCTAGGTCTGAAGTATGGGACTCTTGTAGACAGCATATATATGGGTCATGTATTTGTATCCATTCAGCAAGCCTGTGTCTTTTGGTTGGAGCATTTAATCCATTCATGTTTAAGGTAATTATCGATATATATATTCCTATGACCATTTTCTTAATTTTTATGGGTTTGTTTTTGTAGGTCCTTTTCTTTTCTTGTGTTTCCCACTTAGAGAAGTTCCTTTAGCATTTGTTGTAGAGCTGGTTTGGGGGTGCTGAATTCTCTTAGCTTTTGCTTGTCTGTAAAGCTTTTGATTTCTCCATCGAATCTGAATGAGATCCTTGCTGGGTAGAGTAATCTTGGTTGTAGGTTCTTCCCTTTCATCACTTTAAGTATATCATGCCACTCCCTTCTGGCTTGTGGAGTTTCTGCTGAGAAATCAGCTGTTAACCTTATGGGATTTTCCTTGTATGTTATTTGTCATTTTTCCCTTGCTGCTTTCAATAATTTTTCTTTGTCTTTAATTTTTGCCAGTTTGATTACTATGTGTCTTCACATGTTTCTCCTTCTGTTTATCCTGTATGGGACTCTCTGTACTTCCTGGACTTGGGTGGCTCTTTTCTTTCCCATGTTAGGTAAGTTTTTGACTATAATCTCTTCAAATATTTTCTCGGGTCCTTTCTCTCGCTCTTCTCCTTCTGGGACCCCTATAATGCGAATGTTGTTGCGTTTATTGTTGTCCCAGAGGTCTCTTATGCTGTCTTCATTTCTTTTCATTCTTTTTTCTTTATTCTGTTCTGCAGCAGTGAATTCCACCATTATGTCTTCCAGGTCACTTATCCGTTCTTCTGCCTCAGGTATTCTGCTCTTGATTCCTTCTAGTGTCGTTTTCATTTCAGTTATTGTATTGTTCATCTCTGTTTGTTTGTTCTTTAATTCTTCTAGGTCTTTGTTAAACATTTCTTGCATCTTCTCGATCTTTGCCTCCATTCTTTTTCCGCGGTTCTGGATCATTTTCACTATCCTTATTCTGAATTCTTTTTCTGGAAGGTTGCCTATCTCCACTTCATTTAGTTGTTTTTCTGTGGTTTTATCTTGTTCCTTCATCTGGTACGTAGCCCTCTGCCTTTTCATGTGGTTTTTGTTCCACAGGCTGCAGGATTGTAGTTCTTCTTGCTTCTGCTGTCTGCCCTCTCAGGGAAAGTCTTTTAGATGTGACACCAGAAGTACAAACAATAACAAAAATGTATATTAATTGAATTTCATGAAAACTAAAAACTTTTATGCTTCAAAGAACACTATCAAGAAAATGAAAAGATAACTCCCAGAATGGGAGAAAACATATATAAATCATATATCTGATAACAGATTTATATCTAGAATATGCAAGGAACTCTTACAACTCAATAACAAGAAGACAAACCTACTTTTTAAATGGGCAAAGTATCCGAATTGACATTTCTCCAAAGAAGATATATCAATACAGATAGTCAATAAGCCTTTGAAAAGATGCTCAATATCATTAGCTCTCAGGAAAATGAAAAACAAAACCACAGCGAGATAATAAGTTATTATTTAACTGTTAAGAAAGTTAACAGTTAAAACTGTTAAGTTTCAAACATAATAATGACCATAAATAAGAGAGTCCTGGGAGAGCTTTGTTGAAGTGTTAAACTTTCAATCTCACAGATTAAAGAACTTGATATGAACATAGGTGGATCTGGAAGGACAGAAGACATTCCATATGGAGAATAGAAATACGTGTTCAAAACCTGGTACTTCCAGTCCCTCCTTTTCCTAACTCATCCTTCGTACTATCACTGGAGAGGTCTTTCTAAAGGCAAACTTCTGAACAGTTCATTCTCTGCTCAATGCCCTGAAGGTACCTCATTACCTCCAGAATAAGGTAATTACCCTTTAGTGTAATATTGACAGCCCGTCCTACCACTTGCCTCAAAGCACTCACTCTTTGTATCCCATTCTCCTGCAATAGCAATCAGTTTATGGTTCCCTAAACCTGTCATATTTTTTCTTTATTTCTATTTTCTGAGTATTCAACACTCTTCTCAGAGGACTTTCCACACACATTTTCTTTGCCTGCCTGGTAAACTGATTCATTCTCTTATACTTGGCTTAATATCACCTTTTTCTTGAAACGTGTTGGCCTCAGATAGCATGTACTGCTCCATCCTCTTCACTACTCATGTGAGTTATGACACCTCATGTATAATTGTTTACATGGTTGACTTCCACATCAGACTGTAGTCCTTTCTTCTTTGTATCTTCACTGTCAAGGAAAGCACCTATTGAAGGACTACATGGATGGTTGGATGGATAAATTACAAACTAATTAAAAGCTCTCAATCATCTACTTCAAGCCTGGTGTAGGTTGAACTACCTAAATAATCAATCTGACGCCTTCCTAGCTAATAGGAATTTTAGAATAAGTTTTTAAGTTTTCAGGAAAAAGAGGTTTAGAAATTATATCACAGCACTTTTAATGCAAACTGATGTTTCTCTTACTCTTTCCTAAAGAAAAAAATTAGTTACTCTGTGTGGAAAAAGAAGTTAAAAAATAATAATAGACTTTTCATGATATAGATTCAATATTGGGGTATTCATTGCCTCAAACAGTGGAATTTAGCTTGGTACTTCAGTAAGTTGGTGTTATGAGAAAATTTTTTTTTTGAGAAATTTTGAAATTGAAACAAAGCTTATCAGATTCACATAAATAAAAAATATATAATTATAATTATACATAATTATATTAAAATTAATTAAATAAAAATATTTTTAATTAAAATATAATTATGTATAATTACATGTAAATACTAGTTTGGAAGTTGTGACTGAAATATGTTTTCAAAGAGTTGTCTAATATATGTTCTGTATGGCCAGTGTGACAAATAGATGTTATCACAGGCAATTCATCATAACTTTTTTTTTTTAGTCTTTGGACAGAATCAAAAAATGTACTTATTGGATCACAAGTTGTACCTTATATGAAAAGTACAGAGTTTCTGGTTATTTGAGCATGAAATATTATTTATTATAATTGTCAGTAACTTTGCTGAACTTGATTTCCTATTAAAACATGTTATAAATTCTTTCACGTGTATAATCTCATTATAAATTGACTTTTGGTTAAGAAGAAAAGACACATAATGGTTCCATTTTATGATAAAATCTTTATTGAGAAAAATGTTTTCATGCTCAAGAAAACTGCAACAATATATTGTCAATGCAAATATTGCACAATTTTTGTTTCCAATGTTCCTTTCATATTCCTGAAAGTTTGTGGCTTAAAGACAGACCACATGATGCTAGATTTTTTATAATTAAGAATTAGAGAAGTATTCTGCTTTGTCTCTTGAAAGCATTTTTAGAGCCCAGTGCAGTTATCACTGAGTTAAAGGCCCATCTGGGACCTGTCTGTCTTTTCTAAGCCCAACTCTGCTTGTTATTAAACTTCACCTAGTGGGCTAGGAAGTGGGCCATGTTTAATGAAATTTCCAGGGCATGGAATTTGGGCTGGGCTTAGCTATTACCACAAGCAAAAATAAATTTCTTGGTGCAGAAATAATTTTTCTGTCTTAGAATTTTCACAGCCCTTGGTATTTTTCTTATGGATCTTATCACTTTCCACCTTGCTTTATGGTTACTTATCTGCAATATTTACTCCCCCTATTATATTGTAAGTAAGAAACTGACTTTACTCATCTTTTTATAACCCATACCACTTTTTACAGAGATTTAGCATATAGGAGTTAACTAATCGATGTCATTCGAATGAAATTGTTCAATTAATTTCTCTAACTTCAAGTATAGAACTGTGACAATGCCAAAAATGTGTTTAGAGAAAATTTTAGCTTCACCATGATTATAAACATCAATAACCTAATAATGAAACATGTCCTATAGATCAACTTATATGTGGATATCATTGTCTTCCTCTAGTCCATTTTCTTGAATAGTCAGCAGCTCGCTGAAGTACTTCCTGTAAGAGGGCTCCTTGATGTTTCAGCGCCCTCCAGAGGTCTCCAGAATATTCTGACACTTGTCCTTGGAGAACATGCAGAAACCCACAATTTTGCATTGGATGCATAAAGGTTGCTGGGGCCTACCACACCTGGCAGGCTCCCAAGAGGAATACAAGATGACCTTCTAAATGTGGAAAGAAAATATTAGGACTTATATTTTACATACAGGTCACTATTGGGGTTGAGCCCAGAGCAGCAACGTGCTCTTTATCACACTGTGTATCTCACTATGCTACTGTCTCCCTGTGCTTCCAAGAGTCAGCTCCCAAGAAAGTGAGTTGCACTCAGTCCTTCCCTCAGGGGCTGCTATTGAGGGAACCCAAGAAATCCGGTGAAGTGAATGTATGTGCTATGTGATCTAGTTAACTAATGCTTATTTAATGGATACATGTTTTGAAAAGATTTCTGCAAAGAAACTTCATAATGAAGATAACGCTAACCTGTAAGAGCCAGTGAACAAGAAACTAACATTCCTGACACTTTTCTGAACCCAAGGAAGAGCTCTTTGTCAGCCAAATGGCAATATAAAAGTAATGGCAATCTAATCAGATCTAACAAGAAGTGGACAAAAAAAAATCAAAATTGTCTAGAACTATTTTAGATAGGCATTTGCATCCATGGTAATGATAAACCTCACCCTACCGGTACACTGTGCCCTGAGATTCTAAATGATAATATGATACATCGCACTTGGCATTTAACTATTTTGTTTGTTTAATCAATAAACAGTAGGCAGCTAGCGCATTTATGTTTCTATTTTTGTGTTTCATAACATACTTAATCTCTTAGTAAAGTGGTACATGTACAAATTTATATATTTCTAAATAACGTACAGTAAATCTGTCCAGGCAGCACATTCCTAAATGGAGGTACTTGCTCACATTTCTTTACTGAAGACAGTCCATGTTCAAAAAAGTGTCAAGACCACTGTGTAAAGGATACTAAACTTTGTAACTGCATCACTATCAGAGGCCACCGTGTTGAAGCCTGATTTTACAAAGGAGAAAAGTGAGCTCCAGAGAGTTTAAGGTGCTTTTCCAGCGTCACGTTTCCAGCTGATTGTAGAATCAAGTTATAATGCAGGTCTTCTGATCCTCAGTTCAAAAACCTTTCCACTCTACCACAGAGAGTAAGAAATCTGAAGTGACTTTACCCTGGTTCCAAAGGCACACTTGTCCTCTACGCATTGTTGACTCTCGGAAGCACAGGGAGGAGTAGCGTAGTGAGATACACAGTGTGATAAAGAGCACGTTGCTGCTCCGGGCTCAACCCCATAGTTCCATGACCCAACTTGGTTCTCAGTTTCTTTGTATTCTTGACCCTTTTATGTTTACTGACATTAACCCATTCCTCCACGTGGACTTTTCTTTTACCTTCACTCACTGGGTCTTCTAGACCATCTCCTCAGCTTGTCCCAATGGCAGCTCCATACTATATTTTGTCCTGCCTTATAGCCTTGGTTTTTCAACTCAGTGCTACCCATGGTCCAACGTGGCAGCCCTAACACCCACCAAGAGGTCCAGGTCCTACTCCCGGGGTCTAAATTTGCTTTGAGTTATAGGAACCATGCTGATTGTTGGCATCTTGCATGTTGTTGGGCCGGTGGCCCTACTTTAAAATCCAGTTTTCCTTCAAAACTCTGAACTCATTTTGGTCCTGAATTGCTCTAGGATTACAGGAGAGGTTGGAGGAAGCTGAGAATGTGAATTTAGTTCCAGATCTATATCTCTAAGTTTGGGAATTTAGTAAGTATTGTCTGTCATAGCTATAATGGAAAAATATTTGGGACCTCAGTGTAATACAAAGAAGCAGAGCAAAAGGAAACATAAGGAAATACAATGGTTATGAGCATGAATTTGAAGCCAAACTGTGATCTAATTCCAGCTCTGCCATTTATTAGCTGTGTGAACTTGGGCAGGTCAGTTCCTCTCTCTGTTTCTCCATCTATAAAATGGGAATAATAATTGTACCTACTTCAAAAGAATTTGTGAAGATTAATTTAGAATTATGTCTGATGAGAGCAAGTTCTGTATAAGTACTAGACAGTAGCATAATCTTCATGAAGTGTTAAGTGTTGAACAGATAACTCATCTATCACTGAACAAATGCCTGATGGTCTATGTCTGTATACAAAACTGGGCTAACTGTTGTAGGGACTACAATAAAGTACAGTACACAATACTTGAGGTGAGAGTCTGAGTTAAAGCAGCAGGAATGGTAATGGAAATGAGTGGATGAATTTTTAAATTAAAAAGTTAGAATGGGCTTCCCTGGTGGCGCAGTGATTGAGAGTCCGCCTGCCGATGCAGGGGACACGGGTTCGTGCCCCGGTCCGGGAAGATCCCACATGCCGCGGAGCGGCTGGGCCCGTGAGCCATGGCCGCTGAGCCTGCGCGTCCGGAGCCTGTGCTCCGCAACGGGAGAGGCCACAGCAGGGAGAGGCCCGCGTACCGCAAAAAAAAAAAAAAAAAAAAAAAAAAAAAAGTTAGAATACACTAGATATAATAACCAATTAAATGTGGGCATGAAAGAAAAAAATGTTTTTAAAAAAGAAACCTTCCCCCCACCCCCATACTTCAGTTTGTATGTTTAGATAACCTATGTTTTAAATGACAGAGGAAATGCAGAGGGAGGAACAGGCTTTAAATGAAAGATAATAAAATTGATTTGTATGTTTCTAGTGTCTATATGTAGAGATGAACCTGGAGCTCAGGGGAAAGGGACAGTGGAATTTGAGTTGAGGTGATTGTTGAGGACATAGGAGTCATTGAGATCACCCAGGGGAGATATTTAAAGGAAAACGGAAAGTCAGATAAGCCCAACATTTAAGAGAGAATGGGAGGACAAATCAGGAAGTCAGAAAGGATATTTAGAAATGTGGAAGCAACGACAGAGTGTACTACCATGGAAATGAAGGATGTAGGAAGGTCCAAAGGTCCAACAGTGGCAACTGCTGTGGGAAGATTAAGTAGAGTGAAGACTGAAAATAAACCCATGGATATGATGATTAGGCTATAATTGGCTGCAGTGAGTTGGTAGAGACAGTGCACATTGTGCATCGTAGCAATGATTTAGACAGCATCTCCAGGAGGAAACTAGAGTTTTTTGTGTTGCCACTCACTCACTGTCTGACTTCCTGAGCAACATACAAATACTCTCTAAGCCTCAGTGTTCTCATCTGTGTAAATAGGGCTGCTGATGATACCACCTCATCGGATGCTTGGAAGATTTAAATGAGATAGTACGTGTAAGGTGCACAGTACCTGGCACACACACATCATTCATTCAACGAATATTAACTATTATTATTATTAATGATATTATTACAATCAGTTAAGGAGAAAACGGGAAGTTAGAACATGGAGGCTTCTCAAGAAGTCTACCGGAAAGAGAAGGAGAGACGTGAAACATTCACTTGAGTAGGAAATAGTGCCCACGAAGGGATGTTTAAAAATTTTAGGATGGAGAGAGGCTTGCTCATGTTTTTAGGCAGAGGAGAACAAGCCAGTAACTGAGTAAAAATACTGTTATGAGAAGTGGAGGGTTCTTTATTTAGATAAAATTTGCTCATAACGGATCAATTTCACAAAGAGATAATATGACAAGTTCAATAAATCAAAAACAGAAAGCAATATTTGAGTTGAAACAGCTGTGCGTGAACCTAATTTATGAAACCACCTGCAATTTGTTGGCGGTTCTCAAGCAAAGTAAGTATTTCTTCCATGGAGCGCTTTCAGTTTTTTCAATTTGCAATCCTTTACTGCTCTTGAAATGAATGTGAATTCTTGTAAGTCGTGGCTAAGAATCTGGGCAGGTCTACCTAGATCACCTCCTTCCAACAGTTTTTCTAGTCTTGTGAGACTTGAAAAGATGAGAGAGAGAGAGAAAGACACCAACTATCTCAACAAACCAGGCAGTCAATCCCCAAGCAGATCTCAGGCTTGGGAACTAGCATCCGTAGGTAAGACCCATTGGAAAGTAGTGACTACTTCTTTAGCCATAAATATTCATCAAAGAAGTCAAATAGCCTCTGGCAATAGACGGAGATCAGTGGACCCACAGTGATCAAAGAAACGGTGAAAAGGGAAAACAGAGGACAGTACAGAATACGTTCATCGCATTACATAGCTTGGTTCAAAAAATAGGCACTTCCAGCATTACGTGTTAAAGAATGTGATGGACCATTTTGACTGCCAGAGTCATCAACTTGTCATGCTGAAAGTTTAGAAAAACTTAACAGCTACCTCTTCGTGACAGTTGACTGCAAGCAAGTGAAGAAGATCCTTGTAGACCAATTCTCTAGACCTCTCCAATCCCAGTAGTTCCTCTTTGCAAAAGAGCTCTGGTCTCCTGGTCAGTGGAAAGAGTGATGGGGGATGTGTATCTGGCCTGACTTTTCTCTCTCACGACGACAGCAAGAGCACAAGGCTGGCTTCAGTGAAAGCTTCTTGGTTGAATTTTCACTTTCTTCTTGGCCATCTAGAGTCATCAGGAAAAGAATCTAATAGACCAATTCGGGCTGAGTTGCTGATGACTGATATTGGTTTGTTATGATATCCCTTCAGGCTGTTTACATTTGAGTAAGAGAGCATTAACTCTGAAGGTAGGAATTTTAAGTACTTTGGAATGCTGTAGGGGAGATGTGTGAAGACTTAGGACTCTTCCTAGCACTTTACCAATTATATCCTATAAACCACAGCCTCCTCTTAGCTCTGACAATTCTTGGCAGGCGACAAGGCTGAGGATACTAAGAATAACAACCATGTGACCAGAGTCCTGATCCGAAACCCTTTCTAGAAAGAAAAGTCTTCATGATCTAGGAAATCAAGGTGAAATTACCTCCTTCCTTTGTGTGGCTCTCATCGTGGATTGTCTGTGACAACTAAATGTATCTTGTACTGAATTTTTTTTTTTCTTTTGGCTGCATTGGGTCTTCGTTGCTGCGCGCGGGCTTTCTCTAGTTGCAGTGTGAGCGGGGGCTACTCTTCCTTGCGGTGCGCAGGCTTCTCATTGTGGTGGCTTCTCTTGTTGCGGAGCACAGGCTCTAGGTGTGCGGACTTCAGCAGTTGTGGCACGTGGGCTCAGTAGTCGTGGCTTGCGGGCTGTAGAGCACAGGCTCAGTAGTTGTGGCACATGGGCTTAGTTGCTCCGCAGCAAGTGGGATCTTCCCAGACCAGGGCTTGAACCCATGTCCCCTGCATTGGCAGGTGAATTCTTAACCACTGAGCCACCAGGGGAGTCCTCTTGTACTGACTTTTTTAAATGCGTTGGTTAAAAAATGTATCCCCAGTGGCTTCCCTGGTGGCACAGTGGTTGAGAGTCCGCCTGCCGATGCAGGGGACACGGGTTCGTGACCTGATCTGGGAGGATCCCACATGCCGCGGAGCGGCTAGGCCCGTGAGCCATGGCTGCTGAGCCTGCTCGTCCAGAGCCTGTGCTCCGCAGGGGGAGAGGCCACAACAGTGAGAGGCCCACGTACCTCAAAAAAAAAAAAAAAAAAAGTATCCCCAGACTTCCCTGGTGGTGCAGTGGCTAAGGATCCGCCTGCCAATGCAGGGAACACGAGTTCGATCCCTGGTCCGGGAAGATCCCACATGCCGTGGAGCAGCTAAGCCCACGTACCACAACTACTGAAGCCCGCGCACTCTAGGGCCCGCGAGCCACAACTACTGAGCCTGCGTGCTGCAACTACTGAAGCCCGCGCGCCTAGAGCCTGTGCTCCGCAACAAGAGAAACCACTGCAATGAGAAGCCCGCACGCCGCAAGGAAGAGTAGCCCCCGCTCGCCGCAACTAGAGAAAGCCCGGGCGCAGCAACGAAAACCCAACACAGCCAAAGGAAAAAAAAAGATAATATCCCCAACCATTATTCTAATCTGAGAAAAGCAGAAAGAGGAAGAACCAGGTTCATAGAGACCCTACTCTGTAAAAGTAAATCCTCAGACTGCCTTCAGGAAATAAAGTATTTTCATTGATGAAAAATTTAGCAATAAAAGCACCGAGTAAATAGTTATTAGTCAGGTAGTAATGTTTGTGGAAAAGACAGTATGCTAACTGTTGTGGGCAAATATAAGGGAGGAGACAGTAAGAAACTACTAAATACATGACAACAAACGTGAGAAACAGATATTACCCAGTGCAACTGTGTGTGTGTGTGTGTGTGTGTGTGTGTGTGTTATTGAGGATAGAGTATGGATGAAGGGAATATAAAGTTATTGCAACAGGCAAAAACAATAGCAATTCCTGTCTTTATGTAGGGCGATTGCTTTCACAAAGTTTTTTTTTAAATTTGATTCTCGTATCTACCCTAAGAACTTAGTGTTAAAATGCTAAAAACTCAAACAACAAGATCCTACTGTATAGGACAGGGAACTGTATCAATATCCTGTGATAAACCATAGTGGAAAAGAATATAAAAAAGAATGTATATAAGGGGTGGGATGAATTGGGAGATTGGGATTGACATTTATACACTATTGATACTATGTATAAAATAGATAACTAATGAGAACCTACTAGATAGCACAGGGAACTCTACTCAGTGCTCTGTGGTGACCTAAATGGGAAGGAAATCCAAAATATCGGGGATACATGTATACATATAGCTGATTCAGTTTGCGGTACAGTAGAAACTAACACAACATTGTAAAGCAAATATACTCCAATAAAATATTTTTAAAAATGCATGTGTACATACGTATATATATATAACTGAATATGTATGTATACATACACATATATATAACTGAATCACTTTGCTGTACAGCAGAAATTAATACAACATTGTAAATCAACTATACTTGAATAAAAAAAAAAAAGAAAAACATACTAAAATCTCAAGTGCAGCAGAGATCCAGAGGAGAGAAGGGAGGCTTGTCTAAAAGGTCACACAGCAGGTGGACAGTTAGGGAGAGGGATGGGGGAGACGTGAGGTCAGAGCCCTGCCCTTTAGCATCATTACTGGCTTAAGCACAATTTTATTATACTCTGTTTGTGGAAACTTAAGGTTATTCAAGTCATAATAATTTCTTACTTGTTCATGTACAAAACATCTTATTTCAATTTAAGCATCCATTGCTCCTGTGGATTTAGCTCAGGATCGTCTCACGTTTGTGTGAAATGACATATATATATTCGGTTTGCATTGTTTTTAATGGCAAAGTTGTTTGAAAATGGTCATCAGTAGAGAACTGAGTAAATTATGGTCCAGGGAATTCCCTGGTGATCCAGTGGTTAGGACTTGGCACTTTCACTGCCGTGGCCCGGGTTCCATCCCTGGTCTGGGAACTAAGATCTCGCAAACCATGTGGTGCGGCCAAATTAATTAATTAAAAAGGAAAATAAATTATGGTCCAGCCATACAATGAAATACTAATGCAGCCGCCAAACAGAATGAAGCAGCTCTCTATTGATTTGGAAAGATCTAGGACTGCTGAAAATAGTGCTACAAACTGTGTGACTTGAAACGATGGAAATGTATTATATCACAGTTCTGCATGTTAGAAGTCCAAAATCAAGGTGTCGGCATGGCCCTGCTCCCTCTGAAACTTATAGGAGAGGATCGTTCCTTGTCTGTTCTTAGCTTCTGATGACTTATAGCAAGCCCTGGCGTTCTTTGACTTACAGCTGCATCACTCCAGTATCTGCCTCCGATGTCGGTCATCACATCACATTCTCACTGTGCGTCTGCGTCCTCCTTTTATAAGGACACCAGTCACGTAGGATTAAGGGCGCAACCCACTCCAGTATGACCTCATCTTAACTTTCTTTACATCCACAATGACTTTATTTCCAAATAAGGTCACTTTCTAAGATGCTGGGGGTTAGGAATTCAACATATCTTTTGGGGGACCCAATTCAATCCATAAAAATCTCCAAGACAAATTGGATTTTCCCCTAATTTTCTCAAAGCAAGGTGCAGAGGAGAGTATATAACACCTTTGTGTAAAAGAAATGTGTACACACATATACATAAATGTGTATAAATGCATTAGACTATCTCCAGAAGGGTTCATAAGATACTAGTAGTTTCCAAGCACAAGAACAGTAGAGCTGGTAGAAACAATATAGAAGAATCATAGTTTTTAGTTATTACTTTGTTTGTACTTTTGAATCCTGGGTTAACCAATTTTTTAAATCCCCTTCCACAGCTGTTCTTTAGTTACCGTGAATCTAGTTAACATTCAGTTCCCTCAAATATTAGGAGAAGGTATTCAGATCTTTTCTTCTGAGCTGCCCTGGGAAGATTAATCAGGAGAGAATTCATTCAGTTGAAGGCCAATCCAAAATGTTAAATAGAGAGCCAGAAAGCAGAACCAGGTTGAGAGACTGGCCTCAGAAATCTGCGATCAGCATGTCAAGCAAAGCAGATACATACGGCAGAGAGTGAGTTCCCATTCTCCGACAGGATTATCATGGATCTGAGAGCAGAGTGAGGTCATGCTCAGGAGTGGCCAGCAAGCCCTATCATTGTGGTTCTAAGTGCGGTATTTCCTACACCTGCCAGTCCTGGGAATCAATTTTTCTGCCTACAGATTCTTCACCCCCTTCTCCAGAGACTCTGATTCAGTGAATTGGAGGCTCTGGCCGTGAAATGTGGATGTTTAACACATACAGAGAGAAAGTTTGGGAAACGCTAACGGGCAGAGAGAGAAGGAGAGTGCTTAATGATCACCCTTGGTGTGTTCTCTTTCTCTACCTGACTCTCCTTAAAATTAACCCTGATCCTAAGGTATGAGCAAGATATTCAGTTCAGGACTCCTTGGATGGCCTGTCTTGGGCTGTACCATCCCAATATTATCTGCTATTCATTTCTGCTTTTCCCCCAGCAACTGTAACATCGAAAGTTCTCTGACACAGGCTTTATTGGACTCTGCATCATTTAGATCATGTGAGAAGACAGTTGGCCTGATATTCCAGAGAGTTTCAAGACAGGGTAATCCTGAGAAATCAAGATGTAGAATAGAATTTTTAATGAGAGGAAAAAAAACTTCTCAGGACCTGTCTTTTACAAGTCCAGAATTAGGAAATATACTGTTGGCAAAAAATGTTCTAAACTGTATTTTGATGCAATTTGCTCTGGAAGGAATAAATAATATACTGTCTAAACAGGATTGGTAATAAAATCTATTTGAGAAATACTTGTAATTATCCCACACTTAAAATGCATATTATCATAGTTAAGACCCTAAGAAGTCCTTGATGTAAAGAAATTTATTGAACTTTACTGAAATCAGAGCTTATAAAATGTACTTGACTGCACGTTGTTTTCTTAGATGTTATGTATTAGTATTCTTGGAAATCTGAGATTCCAAGGAGCGGAGTTTGGAAAACGTTACCATAAATATTTCCACATCTCATTTGCTAAGAGTTTGGAGAGTAGTTTGGGAAGGGAAATATTCTGATAGAAATGAAGTCATCTGAGTGGATGAGATAGGACTTTCTGGGAGCATTTATTTATTTAACAAACATTTATTGAACATCATCTAGAAAAATAAACTAGACAAAGTATTTTTTCATAAAACGTAGGGATTTTTTGGTAGACTCCTTTGGTAATACGAATCATTTTGTAATTTTGTTTTAAAAAAATGTAGACATTTTCTGGTATATTCTCCTTTACAGAATGTTCAATTTGATTAATATGAGAGCACACTAGCTTGTTGGGCCAACAAGTGTTGATATATTGGCTCAAAAAATACCAGATTATGAGAACATTGAGGTAGTTAAGTTTCAGATATGTAGTACGACTAATGTTTAGTTTTATAATAAACTTATTTAAATGAATAAAATAAAGCAATAAAGTTAATGACAAATATAAAATTATCTAAGGACAGAATAAGGCTTCCAATTAAACATGGCAAATTGAGCCTGTTTATTTCTATACTCTCCTAAAACCCCACATAAATGGCCTCAATGGAATAAAAAAGGAATAAATCCACTATGACAAAGAGAACAAGGTGGGTAATAATAGCAGCTAAGAGATATCCACAAGGTTCTAGAAGGTGGAAAGTTGATGACTGAGTGATGAGACTTAGCTCAGCAGAGAAAGTGGAAGCCCAGCTGCCTGCAGTGAGAGATGCCCGAGCAAGAAGTGTACTTACTGAACTGTAAATGCCATAAAGCTCCAGGATGGTAAGATACTGATTATTCCCAAAGAACCAGGGTGTGGGATGCGGCTAAAAAGTAGAGAATTCGATGAAAGATGATAAGTAACAATAAGACCTCCAGATGCCCTCTTCAGCCAATAACATCAGGCATACGCCTCCAGCATCTGCAAGAAGCAAGATGAAGACCCAGCCCAACCATGAAGCTACTGAAGCCTAGGCCTCGGGCTCCCCATGCACAGGTCCCTTCCAAGGCCTTGTATTTAATTGGGCTTCATAATTTTATGTTTTCTTTGTCCAGAAGAGGGCCCTCCAAATGGTATAAGCTTGAGGCCCCACAAAACCTAGATCCATCCTAGAGAGAGTAGAGATATTGGACCAGGAGACACCATTCTAAAAACAAGGGGGATTTCTTTTTTTTTGAAGTATGGTTGATTTACAATGTTTCAGGTATACAGTAAAGTGATTCAGTTATACATATATATATATTGTTTTTCAGATTCTTTTCCATTATAGTTTATTATGAGATATTGAGTATAGTTCCCTGTGCTAAATAGCAGGTCCTTGTTGTTTACCTATTTTATATATAGTAGGGTATATCTGTTAATCCCAAATTCCTAATTTATCCCTCCCTCCCCTTTCACCTTTGGTAACTATAAGTTTGTTTTCTATGTCTGAGAGTCTATTTCTGTTTTGTAAATAAGTTCGTTTGTATAATTTTTTTTAAGATTCCACATATAAGTGATATCATACGGTATTTGTCTTTCTCTTTTTGACTTAACTTCACTTGGTATGATAATCTCTAGGTCCATCTATATTGCTGCAAATGGTATTATTTCATTCTTTTTTATGGCTGAGTAGTGTTCCATTGTATATATGTACCACAATTTCTTTATCCATTCATCTGTCAATGGACATTTAGCTTGTTTCCATGTCTTGGCTATTGTAAATAGTGCTACAGTGAACATTGGGGTGCATGTATCTTTTCAAATTAGAGTCTTCATCTTTTCTGGATATATGCTCAGGAGTGGGATTAACGTGTCATATGGTAGTTCTATTTTTAGTTTTTTAAGGAACCTCCATACTGTTCTCCATAGTAGCTACACCAATTTACATTCCCACCAACAGTGTAGGAAGGTCCCCTTTTCTTCACACCCTCTCCAGCATTTATTATTTGTAGGCTTTTTGATGATGGCCATTCTGACCAGTGTGAGGTGATACCTCATTTTAGTTTTGATTTGCATTTCTCTAATAATTAGTGATGTTGAGCACCTTTTCCTATACCTATTGTCCAGCAGTATGTCTTCTTTGGAGAAATGTCTATTTAGGTCTTCTGCCCATTTTTTGATTGGGTTGTTTGTTTTTTTGATATTGAGCTGTATGAGCTGTTTGTATATTTTGGAAATCAATTCCTTGTCTGTTGCATTGTTTGTAAATATTTTCTCCCAATCTGTAGGTTGTCTTTTCATTTTGTTTGTGATTTCCTTTACTGTGCAAAAGCTTTTAAGTTTATTTTTTATAGATTTATTTAATTAATTTATTCATTTATTGGCTGCGTTGGGTCTTCATTGCTGGGCACGGGCTTTCTCTAGTTGCAGCGAGCAGGGACTACTCTTCGTTGCAGTGCGAGAGCTTCTCATTGCGATGGCGTCTCTTGTTGCAGAGCACAGGCTCTAGGGGCGCAGGCTTCAGTAGTTGTGGCATACGGGCTTCAGTAGTTGTGGCTCACGGGCTCTAGAGCGCAAGCTCAGTAGTTGTGGTACACAGACTTAGTTGCTCCACGGCATGTGTGATCTTCCCAGACCAGGGCTCGAACCCATGTCTCCTGCTTTGGCAGGCAGATTCTTAACCACTGTGCCACCAGGGAAGCCCCTAGCTTTTAAGTTTAATTCTGTCTCATTTGTTAAAAACAAGGGGATTGGGCTTCCCTGGTGGCGCAGTGGTTGAGAGTCTGCCTGCCGATGCAGGGGACACGGGTTCGTGCCCCAGTCCGGGAAGATCCCACATGCCGCGGAGCGGCTGGGCCCGTGAGCCATGGCCGCTGAGCCCGCGCATGCGGAGCCTGTGCTCCACAACGGGAGAGGCCACAACAGTGAGAGACCAGCCTACCACGAAAAAAAAAAAAACAAAAAAAAACAAGGGGATTGTGTGATAATCTGCATGAAAAACTGTTCCCTTATACTCCTGCCACAGCTCAGCTTCTGGAACAGTGTAGCCTGGCTATCCTTTCAGGAAAGAGACTAGAAAACACTGACCAGGTCAAAATCAAAGACCTATAGAAACTGACATTTATAGGGGCCCATCTGTCTTTTCAGGGAATTCCCACGCTGACCCAATCTCCCCACAGCAAAGCTCACTGGTTGACAAGTCCTACAGCTTAAAAGCCTCACTTCAAGTATGAATAGACAGTCAAGAATCACCAAAGAAAATCCTTCAACATAACAGCTAGAAAAAAAGCAGAGAAGAATTTTAACACTAAAAGAAACCTTATTACAAATATCCTCAGAAAGAAAAAATACTGCATCTGTTTAAAAACTTCATTTGTATATATATATATAATACTATACATACATATAAAATACATACATATATAGTACACAGACGTGTATATTATATATACATAAATATACGTATGTGTGTATGTATATAGACACACGTACATTCAAAATGTAAGACAAAGATATTGGATATTTAAATATGTATGATAGCAGATGGATTGGATATTTAAATATGTGTGATAGCAGATGGATTGAAATATAACATTGAGAAAATTTGATTAATAACAAGGATTCCAGAAATAAAGTGTGAAAAAATGAAAAGAAGGAAGTTATAAAAAGGAAAGGAAGGAAGTTACCAAAGAAATAACACAGGCAGGGACTTCCCTGGTGGTCCAGTGGGTAAGACACTGTGCTCCCAGTGCAGGGGGCCGGGTTCCATCCCTGATCGGAAAACTAGATCCTGCATGCATGCCGCAACTAAGAGTTTGCATGCTGCAACTAAGAAGTCCACATGCTGGAACTGAAAGATCCTGCATGCCGCAACAAGATCCCACATGCCACAACTAAGACCCGGTACAGCCAAAATAAAATACATACATACATACATACATAGATAAGAAGTAACACAGGCAGATGTCCCAACTGTGAAAATTTGAGTTTCCAGATTAAAATAGTCTACTAAATATCCAGCACAATAGAGAATAAGTTAATAATAATAACAATAATAATAATGGCTAATGTTCACAGAGGGCTTTTGTGCCCAGCACTGTTCTAAACATTTTGAAGTATTACTATTGGGTTGGCCAAAAAGTTCGTTCAGGTGTTTCCGTAACATCTTACAGAACATTTTACAGCCAACAGAGGCATAGAAAAGTTGAGTACCTTCCAGAGGTAGAGAGCTAATTAAGTGACAGATCTAGCAGTCTGGCTCTAGAATCTGTGCTCCTAGTCACTACACATTTTTGCCTCTCCAGAAAAAAAAAAAAATCTTGTGAAAGCGCAGTTATTCTGAAATTTTAAAACCCGAAGTCTCCCAATGGGAAAAGATAGGTCACACACCAAGGACTGGGAACAAGAATGGCATCAGAATTCTCAAGAGCACTACTGAACACCAGTTAGCAATGGAGCAATCCTTCCAGATTTCTAAGGAAAAATAATTTCCAACCTAGAATACTATACCAGGCTCTCCATCAAGGATGAGAGTAGAATAAAAGCATGTCAATCATGTCAGGCTGCACACATTCACTTCCTGTGCACTCTTTCTCCAGAAGCTACTGGAGAACTAAATCAAGAAGGAGTAGAGGGGCTTCCCTGGTGGCGCAGTGGTTGAGAGTCCGCCTGCCGATGCAGGGGACGCGGGTTCGTGCCCTGGTCCGGGAGGATCCCACATGCCCCGGAGCGGCTGGGCCCGTGAGCCGTGGCCGCTGAGCCTGCGTGTCTGGAGCCTGTGCTCCTAACGGGAGAGGCCACAGCGGTGAGAGGCCCGCATACCGCAAAAAAAAAAAAAAAAAAGGAGTAGAATGAGGTGTCCAGGAAAGGAGTTGCACCGAGGGAAATCCTGGAGGATGATAAAAGAGGTCCCAGGGTGACAGCTGTGCTGCAGGCCTAGAAAGCTCCCCACAGGACTGGAGCAAGAGGACATGGGTCTCTGGAAGGAATAATGAGAGGAAGAAGAGGAGGAAGAGGGAGAAACTGAGAGATCAGCTGTAGTATTTGATTATATTGAGAAAAGTTTTCTAGTTCTGGCAGCATATTTAGGAATGAATTCATTTTCAATACATGAAACTAAGCAGATGCAATAATGAGGCCATTTCAGACTCAGAGAAAATAGTTGTACAATAAATGAGGGGTAATCATAGTATAATTTATGCCTCAGTGTTGAGTCATATTTATCTAATTATACCAATGAAAGCATCAAACATTTCATTAGAGCTCTCAATATATTCAGTGAATGGAGGAAGGGGACATGGATCCTTTCCTCTTCTCCTTAATCTTCATATCATGGATCCCACTTTCTGGAATTATCCAAGAAGTATTGTCTATTTTTTACCTTTTCATACCAGAATGTAAGTTCATAAGTATGGGGACTTTGTCTTATCCACTGGTATATCCCCAGTTATTTCCAGGAAGGGGCAGGGCAGGTATAATTGTGATAAATCCCCTTTTTTCGATAAAAAATCAACAGGCAATGTCCAATATTGAAAAATCTTGAAATAATAGTATGAGCATATCATATCAAATAATACCAGTAGAAACCACTAAGATAGTTGAAAGATTTCCTGTGGGGAGCAGAGATTGGGAACGCAAAGGGATAAAGCAGGAGAGAGCTGTGTTCTATTATAAGCCTTGTAATGTTTTCTGACTCTTAAATTATTAAATCTATTACCTTGATAAATAATAAACTCCAAAAAGAGAAAAAAATAAATAGTGTAAAATTATGCATGGCAAAGTGAAGTTTCATATTTGAAACATTTTATAGTAGTGTTTTATTTATATTTTTTTTATTCATTTTTTTTTTGCGGTACACGGGCCTCTCACTGTTGTGGCCTCTCCCGTTGCGGAGTACAGGCTCCGGACGCGCAGGCTCAGTGGCCATGGCTCACGGGCCCAGCCGCTCCGCGGCATGTGGGATCCTCCCAGACCGGGACACGAACCCGTGTCCCCTGCATCGGCAGGTGGACTCTCAACCACTGCGCCACTAGGGAAGCCTTGGGTAATTTATTTTAATTCACTGTTGCTTCTAACAGAGATTGAGAATTGCTACATTCAATTCCCAAACCTGAATTTGATACCCAAACTTGGTTAGGTATCAGAATCACCTAAGAAGCTTCCTAAAAATGCATCCCTTCCAGCTCCAAACTCTGATTATGACTAAGTGGCACTCAGACCACATATGTTGACTTTTCTCATTCAGTGAATTTGATTTGACAAATTACAGAGGCAAAGATCTTGCAGTGCGTGATCCACTTAGAGAAAATGTTCAGTTTGGACTTACGTACAAGGCGCTGATAAACTAGCAGGGAGAATGTAACTCTCATTTATCTCTACTCGAGTTCCCCTCCCCCACAAACATGCCTCTCTCTTTCTGTTGATACTTGGCTTAATTCCCGCTTGAATTGGAGATTTGGAAGTTGGAGCAAGTCAGCACCTACAAGCTGCTTCCAAGCCCCTGCGGGAGCCCAGAATAACCTCACAGTCATGCTGTATGCAAGGCTGGGCTTGCAAAAGATTGTGTTGCTCTTTCACCAGAAATACGTATTATATAATGGTAAATATTGTCACCATTTCCTCCATATACCACGTGTTCTAATGTTCATATATATACTATATATATATATAGTATATATATAGACTATTTCACTGTGAATGAATGTCTGAGTTACTGAATAGCAATATATGTTTAATCATCTTACATATAAACTCACGGAAGCCTCACGACAGCCTGTCTGAGAGGCTGGAAAAGCCTCATTTGGGCACATGAGCAACTGAAATGAAAACTGTCATAGTAGCCAAGCCAGGTCTTCTGTCACCTGGACCCGACACCAGCATTCCTTCTCTTCTAGTATGTTCCACTGTCTCTTGTGGAGAGAGTGGAGACTTTTCTTCCTTCAAGAAAGTCAGATTTCAAGTTCTGAATGTGCAGTTTAGCTTCTGATGAATCGTTTCCTTTGCAGAAGAGAAGGTCTGGGGTGCTGGATATTCTAAGCAGTCAGGCCAATACCATTTATGTAATAATTTTATATATTACTTAGGATTGTCTTTTTTCCACATGGAAATCACTGGCTGTGTTTAAAAGCTACACATTTTCTGCAAAACTGCTTAGCAGCACAACAGTGAAACCAATTTTTATTTTACCAAAATGGAGAAACATTTGACATGCGAGGGTCCAAGGATTGTTTTTCCATGTTGGCGTAGTTGGTGCTTAATATCTGGTTCTTGAAAATAATGATGCCACTCGTATTAGCAGTCATGACACATGCACCTTACCCATCCTGTGTGCATCAGTCAGACACTGTTTGACCTTGCTGTGCTGAAGCACAAAGAGAGATCGTATGTGGAAAAGCCAAAAGGAGACTGGAGTGGTTATACAGAGGGGTCTAATTACAGGTATTTGAAGCATAAAATCGTTGTTTAGAATCTCTCCGCAGAGATAAGCTTGTCCTCTACCAGCTGTATTTTTTCCGTGCTCTTTTCTGCTTTTGTGGAAGTCAGCTCCTTTGTTACCCTTCCAAAGTGTTTAAATTAGACCGGAGTTATATTTTGAGAGACAGTTACAAAAAACTCTAGAGCCCTACAAAAGGTTGCAAAAGACAAAATAATTTTTTTCTAATTAATCCTCTTGATTTTACTTCATTTTAGAATGTAAGATGGAGAAGAGAAAATCTGAACGGGAGTGGAGACCTTATTTTTAGCCCTTATTCTGCACACACATGATATAAACCCCTGGGCATATCACCTAACTTCCCAGAGCCTGTATCTCCTTGTGTGTGAAATGAAGGCATGAGACTAGACTGATCTTCTGTCCCAGCCCAAGCATCCCATAATGCTATGTCTCTACAGGTCTCAGGTTTAATCTTCTTTCTACACTGAACATATCTGAAATCTAAAATTCTATGTAGATCCTCTCCTGAGACATTATTTTGATGCCACTAACACTGGTTTTCAAATCGTGGTACTCAAACTTCCTTCTAACAGAATCATGTGGAATGCTTATTTAAAATGCAGAATCTGGGCTTCCCAGGTGGCGCAGTGGTTAAGAATCCGCCTGACAATGCAGGTGACATGGGTTTGAGCCCTGGTCCGGGAAGATCCCATGTGCCGCGGAGCAACTAAGCCTGTACGTCACAACTACTGAGCCTGAGCTCTAGAGCCCGCGAGCCACAACTACTGAAGCCCACACACCTAGAGCCCGTGCTCCATAATAAGAGAAGCCACCGCAATGAGAAGCCCATGCACCACAACAAAGAGTAGCCCCTGCTCACCACAACTAGAGAAAGCCCACGTGCAGCAACGAAGACCCAACACAGCCAAAAATAAATAGATAAATTTATTTTAAAAAAATACATAAAATGCAGAATCTTGGGAATTCCCTCTCAGTCCAGTGGTTAGGACTCGGTGCTCTCACTGCCAGGGCCGGGATTCAATCCCTGGTCAGGGAACTAAGGTCCTGCACACCACGTGGCACAACCGAGGGGAAAAAAAAAAAAAGCATTATCTTGAGCCTTGACCCAAGCCTCTTAAATCAAAATCTTTAGACGGGATCTAGTGTACAGCAGGGTGGCTGGCCATAGTTAACAGTACTGTAAAATTCTCACCACACACGCACACACACAATGATAATACTGTGAGGTATCGGGCACGTTAACTTCCTGATTGCAGTAATCATTTTACAAGATATACATATATTAAATCATCACCTTGTACACATTGAACTTACACAGTGTTATATGCCAATTATATATCAGTGAAGCTGGGGGAAAATAATATTCCTAAGAAAAATCTGTAGAATGGGAGGAGGGATTCAGGAATGTGACCAGTGGCCTCCATGGGGATCCCTGATTCCTCTAAAGCTTGAGAACGACTGAGAAGCCAGCAGTAAACCGTAGAAGAGGGGAGGGAAGGGTGACAGTGGAAAGTGATCATCGCTACCTAGTTTTGGATGCGGAGGAAACAGGTGTGGAGGGAAGAAGGGTGCGATCTGGGTGCTCCTGGAGAATACATCTCTCTGCTGACATTGTCACCCTGGTTTCGTGTTTGAACAGACTGAAGTCAAGCACTGACTATGAGAACTGTTGCATAGAAATGCCCCTCGGTCACAGCATCACTCGTTACAATGAGTCTCTAGCTTATGGGGTTTTTTTTTGGTTTTTGGTTTTTTTGCGGTACGCGGGCCTTTCACTGTTGTGGCCTCTCCCGCTGCAAAACACAGGCTCCAGACGCGCAGGCTCAGCGGCCATGGCTCACGGGCCCAGCCGCTCCGCGGCATGTGGGATCTTCCCAGACCGGGGCACGAACCTGCGTCCCCTGCATCAGCAGGCGGACTCTCAACCACTGCGCCGCCAGGGAAGCCCTAGCTTATGTTTTTTGTAATATTCAAAACCAGGCAAGTAGGTCGGGGTTCTGTTTTAGAAACGAGGAAATGGCCTTCCTCAAGAAGCAGAGAGAAAAAAAGGTAAATGGTAACCATTTAGGATTTCTGAAGATTTTTTCAAGAGTGGAAATAAACCCTTTGGTGAATTAAAATATATTCTTTTCATGCTGGGGCTTTTGCTCGAATTTTATTTATCCTGGTGTGGGAACTGTCATTCAGAGTGTTTAGGTGAGATCATTTGTGTGAATCCCTGGAAAACCCATGCTTGATCAGCGTTAGCTCCTACCATGGGTTTGTCTCTGTAGGTTCTGTATTGCCTTTTTAGCACAAACACACAAAATAGAAAGAGAAGGGAAAATCTCATCAGTCAATGTCTCAACTTCAGACAAGTTTGAGATCAAGGCTCAGGGAATCCAATCATCTCTTGATAAACCAAACATCCCGTGTGAGAGGACCCTGACTTGCCCAGCATTGGGCGAAGTGCAAATCTCCACATCACTTGAGTGGAGAGTTGATCTGGTGAAGGAGCTGCTCTGGCTTAGAAGGATCTTTCAAAAACTACAGACAGTGCATGCCCCCAGCACAGGGTAGCACTGCCTGGGAAGGCCCAGCAACCTAAAAGGACCTAAATAATAATAGCAACATTCTGGCTTTGCATTGATTGAAGAGTATGTTTCTAGACTTATGGTAAGCAGGCTCCTGGGGTGACCTCACTCCCACTCGAGCTCAAGCATCATCTTGGTGGAAAGGAGAATAGAAGTAAAGGGGAAAGGCGAACATAGATATGCTTTCCTTCCCCATGGCCTCCTAAACAAATGAACAGCCCTCTTGCGGAGGCCTTCCCTGTCTATTCATCCTTTTCCACTTTATTTTTCTTCATAACATTGATGCTTATTTTGTTTCTTGTCCATATCCACTTCATTAGAATCTACACTCCATGAAGGATGGATTTCTGTCCACATGTTCACAGCTACTGCCCCACTTCCTAGAAGAGTTTCTGGTGCTTAGTAGGTGCTCACTAAATACTTGTGGAAAGAATGAATAGACCCCTATTAGATGATATCCTTCCCATATTCAGTGATATAGAATTAGTATATTTTATGCAGTTTTAGAATTGTGTCCCCCAAAATGACAATAAAGTATTTAGGGAGATGGACCAAGGTGGAATGTTTACCTGGCTGGTTATTTCTGGCTTTCAGATTAGGTAACTTAGTCATTGAGAGCTTCAGCTCTGGAATCAAACTATCTTGGTTTGAATCCTGGCCCTGCTACTTACTAGCTGTGAAATCTCCAACAAGTTAATTAACTTCTCTGTGCCTCAGTTTCCTCCACTGTGAAATGGGGTAATAATAGGAAGGTAGCTCTAAGTATCAAATGTATCTAAAGTGTTTGAAATGTGGTCCTGCACACAGTAGACAAGAATAACACTTACTGTGGTTGCTTTCCTGTGAATCTCATGTTATCTCTTCCATAAGTGGTGCTTTCAATAGACCATAAACACGCAGTTACACTCGTGTTCTTGAGTTAAATCTGGATGTCTTAAAATATGTAGCTGCATGACCTTTATGAGAATCAGAAGGTACAACTTATGTCCAAAGAACAAAAGGAGGGCCACTCTTTAAGCAGTGAAGCCAAGGTCACAACCACAACAACAATGAAATAAGAAGTATTATTTGTTTAATATTTTATCTTATTTTTAAAATTTTATTTTTGGCTGCATTGGGTCTTCGTTGCTGTGCATGGGCTTTCTATAGTTGCAGCGAGTGGAGGCTACTCTTCCTTGCGGTGTGCAGGCTTCTCGTTGCGGTGGCTTCTGTTGCGGAGCACAGGCCCTAGGTGTGCAGGCTTCAGTAGCTGTGGCACGTGGGCTCAGTAGTTGTGGCTCGTGGGCTCTAGAGCGCAGGCTCAGTAGTTGTGGAACACGGGCTTAGTTGCTCCGTGGCATGTGTGACCTTCCCGGACCAGGGCTCGAACCCGTGTCCCCTGCATTGGCAGGCAGATTCTTAACCACTGCGCCACCAGGGAAGCCCTAATATTTTAAATCTATCTATCCACCCTTCTAACTATCCACCCATCCATCTATCTACCCATCTACCTCTTTGTCTGTCTATCCTACTGTAATTGTATGGTCCTATCTATTAAGAAGTTATTTGTTAACGGAAGTTTCTCATCTGAAACAGTAAGACACCAAGCACACTAACATAGCAATTACTTTGTGTCAGGTACCAGTCTAAGCACTTAGAATGTCAGTGTAAACACCCATGCATTCGCTTGCTACTTCAGAAATTCTATTTAAAAATTTCAAACTCAGAAACACACTTTCATGGATGGGTAATCTTAATTTTATTGTCCGTATTTGTTCTCAGTGACTCATATAAGCTTCCCATGGCCATAGTCCCATAACTTCTGCCTTCTGGAGACCATCCCAATGGGCTGCACTATTAATGAAATAATGGTATTCAAGGGTAACCCAACTGCTTCAGCCAAGATATCCTTAAACTCTCCAAACTTCCGGGGCTATTTCATTTTATATCATTTTACATCCAAAATGAAAGAAGTCCCGTCTCTACCCCCAGCATCGCTGAGGAGTTCAGTTCTCCTTAGGGTTCCTAGCTGCCTGCTTTTCCACACTTCCTTCCTCCTAACATCCCTCTCAGTATGAACAAAGCTCCATTTTCTTTCAAGGGGTCCGCCTTGGACCTCCTCTCTTCTTCATGCCCCCCGGAGCATTAGTTTCACAAAGCTGTTACTTGTAGCTGACTTGTATTGATCTTTTGAGGGAGGGAAGGTGTGGTAGGAGAAGAGAGGGTAAAGAGAACACAACAGCAGTCATTTCAACACAGAACACAAAAAAACCTTAAACAATTTCAGACATCACTCTTCCTGACACTTTTGGGCCATTTCCCACCATTGAGAATTTCTCACTGCCTGTCTCCTGTCAGACCTTGAGGTTCCTTCCTCTCTTCCATGACCCTGCTTGCTTTCCTTTCTCCCTGTTTCCCAGGCCCTTTACTCATTTATTCACTCCTCTCTTCAAGGTTTCCTGCTGAAATACAAATAAGCTCTCTCTCCGTCTCTCTCCCCCTCCCCCCAGGCAAATGACAAGGGGGCCTTCCTTAACCGAGATAAACATCTTACGATGTTTTCCTGAAAAGAACCATCTACCCCAGGATTGAATTATGATATTACTCATGGGAGTTCCAGAAGTTCTGTGTAGAAGGGACTTTGTAGATTTAGTCTAATTGAAAGGGAATTGAGAAAATGTGTCTTGAAATTGTGCTTGCACAGCAAACAAACTGTTTTTAACTTAGTTGTGTATCAGTCAAAGTCCTGGCAGAAATCAAAATTCCACTCAAAGGGCTTGAAATGAAGAGAATTTAATTAAGGGACTATTTCCAGAGGTGTGGGTGGGTTAGAGAAACCAACAAGGAACCTTGTGGCCCCCGGGACAAGGGCAGTAGGAAGCCATCACCCCCCCAGGTCTGAAGGAGCGAGGGAGGGAAGAGGTGTCTCTGTGTTCCTGACAGTTAGAGCTGGGGAAGAGCCAGTAATGATGCCAAAACCAGCCTCTGTACCCCAACACTGAATTAAATCTCAGAGACAGAGTTTTGGGTGAAGTAGAAAAGAACAGCTTTATTGCTTTGCCAGGCAAAGGGGGCCACAGTAGGCTCATGCCCTCAACACGGTGTGTCCTGACCTGGAGGGGGTAGTGAGGAGTTTTATAGTACTGGTTCACGGGGGGCGTGGTCAACTCGTGGACATTCTTCTGATTGGTTGGTGGTGAGGTAAGTGGGAGTCAGCATCGTCAACCTTCTGGTTCCAACCTGTCTGGGGTCTATGTGCTGGTGGGCAGCGTACTGTTAACTTCTCCCACCTGCTGGGGGTTTCAGTATCTGCAAAACAGCTCAAAGATATTGTTATGTGTTGATATATCCCTTGAGGGGGAACCAGGACCCTGTCCCAAGGCTGCACTATTGTTTCTTTTTTTCTTTTTGCGGTGCGCGGGCCTCGCACTGTTGTGGCCTCTCCCGTTGCGGAGCACAGGCTCCTGACGCGTAGGCTCAGCGGCCATGGCTCACGGGCCCAGCTGCTCCGCGGCATGTGGGATTTTCCCAGACCGGGGCACGAACTCGCATCCCCTGTATCGGCAGCCGGACTCTCAACCACTGCGCCATCAGGGAAGCCCTGCATTATTGTTTCTTGACTGCTCCTCCCTTGTCTCCGCATCCCCTCCCTTCCCTGATTAGCAACTGTTTGAACCTGCCCATTGCAACTCAGGGAGGGTCAGGGAGGCTGAATGAAGCCTATTTCCTGTAATCAAGAAATGGAGGACACAGAAAGGCTTTTGTGCCCAGGAGCCCCACAGGGCCCTGCTCAGTTTCGGTAAGAGGTGTTATCTCAGGGGTTACAGGCCCCAATGCTGGGAGGGAGGAGAGGAAGTCGTACCTTGATCTTGCCTTCCTCTTGACCTCTGAGCTCCTGCAGAGGCTTCCCAGGGGCTGAACCCAGCCAGAAGCTAGAGGGCAAGACTTCCCCTGGTGGTGCAGTGGTTGAGAATCCGCTTGCCAATGCAGGGTACGTGGGTTCGATCCCTGATCCAGGAAGATCCCACATACCGCAGGGCAACTAAGCCCGTGCGCCACAACTACTGAACCTGCCCTCTGGAGCCCGCGAGCCACAACTACTGAGCCCACGAGCCACAACTACTGAAGCCTAGGCACCTAGAGCCCGTGCTCCACAGCAAGAGAAGCCACTGTGATGAGAAGCCCGTGCACCTCAACAAAGAATAGCCCCCGCTCACCTCAACTAAGCCCGCACACAGCAGAGAAGACCCAACGCAGCCAAAAATAAATTAATTAATTAATTTTTTTAAAAAAAGAAGCTAGAGGACAAGGGAGCCCTGGCAAAGGAGTCTGCAGGATTCCTTACCTGTGGCCCAGAACAGATGGGGTGGGGTCGGTTGATGGAGAATCACCAAAATAGATTGTATATTTATTTGGGGTAACTTTGAAAACAGAAACTGTGAGGACGAAGGACAGCTTGACCACTGCTGGCCACTTCCTGGAAGGTAGAAGCAACTGCAGTCAGACTGTTTCACATTGAAATTGTCCCCTCCTAATACCCTGGGAGGCTGTTGTGGAGACAGAGTTTAGGCCTCTCCTCCTTCCCCATTCCTGGGGAAAGGTTTGAGTTATGGGCAGAGCAAGGTGTAAGGGAAGTATCTGAGTGGTATTCACCTTGGTCTTGTTGCCAAGATTCCTACCTCCTTTGCACCACGGATTAGCTCGAAACACTCTCTGTTATAAGAAACAGTAAAGCAGTTTTCGAAGCATAAAACTAACCGGCAACAACCAATCCAGAAGTTGAGTCCAGCACTGGGAGAATTCAAACACAATTGAGGATGTACACTTTTCAACTCTAAATTCTTTTTTATTGCCTCTAAACTCAAGCTCTCAACCAACCATGACAAGAGTTTACATTCTTCTTTGAAATCAGTGAGGCAAAAACAGATTACCAAAAGCTGGAGAAAAGGATGCAGTGTTGATTTTTTCCTCGGTGCTGAATACTAATTTGAGGGGATGTCCTTGGTTCTTTTCAGAGAATGGAGGCTGCAGTATCAACCCCTAGGGACTTCCAGCCAGCTTGGCCCCCTGCCCAGTGGTCCTTCATCTCGTTCTGTCTGCAGTTGCCAAGAGAGTGATGGAAGAATTTCTAGAAGAGGCTTCGTTTCAATCCAACTCCCTAGCTGGGTCAGTGACCACCTTGACTCCTGGGCGCAATCATAGCGTGAGGGTATGGCTCTGACCTGCAAGTCCCCAGGGTATGCTGTGATGTCAGAGAGCATGATGAAATGTCCAAGAGAATACTGTCCTCTGTAAAGTTAACTTTGACATGACCTGAGGAATAAGGGAAAGAAGTACCCTTGGACGTACATGTTGCCCGAGCCCCTCCTTCACATTTTTAGTGTCCAGGGTAGCCTGTGGAAGAGGTCCTGAGCTGGGTGCTTTACATTATTCATCTCAAAATAAATATGGGAGATGCATGCTAAAATATCTCTATTTTACAGAGAAAACAGGTTTGAGGAAATCATTGGTTTGCTCAAAGACACACAACTTGTACGTGGTAGAGCTGACATCAAAACCCAGTTTTGTCTGTGTTCAAAGACTTTGCACCTAATAATCACACCACATGGATTGAGTATGTCAGGGAATTTGGAAGGAGAGTAGTGAGGTGGTATATCGTATGGATGGTTAAAGTTGTTTCCAGAGTTATGAATCTGTGATATTGTGATTTATAAGATATATATTTGGTCATTCAGATGACTGAAACGTATTTCTCATTATATTTGGTCTTCATCCACCGTTCGTGGCTTACAGTTCTGGCAAGCCTTGTCCTAAGTGTTGAAAGTGATAAAGGTGTCTTTTGTTGTGTAAATGAGGTGATTTGGGGAAGCACCTTGGATGGGGGCTGTTTGCCAGGAGAACCAACCACGTGATAAGAGCATAGGGACTCTTAGTTCAACTTCCTGGAGCTTGAATCAGTTGCCAGTGGCCAGTGATTTAGTCAGTCATGCCTATGTAATGAAGCCTCCATAAAAAAAACCGAAAGGACAGGGTTCAGAGAGCTTCTGGGTTGGTGAACCAACACATGGATTTGCTGGGAGAGTGTCATCCTGGAGGGGCAAGGAAGCCCATGCCCTTTCCCCATACCTTGCCCTCTGTAGCTCTTCCATCTGGCTGTTCCTGAGTTATATCCTTTGATAATAAACCGGTAATCTAGTAAATAAAATATTTCTCTGATTTCTGTGAGCCACTCTAGCAAATTAATCGAACCCAAGCAGGGAGCCTTGGGAACCTCTGATCTATAGCTAGTCAGTCAGAAGCACAGGTATCAGCCTGAGCTTGTGACTGGTATCTGGAGTGAGTGTGTCTGTGTGTGTTGGTTGGAGGAGGTTGGGGGGATAGGGGGTGTCTGGTGGGACTGAACCCTTAACCTGTGGAATCTGATGCTATCGCCGGGTAAATAGACATCAGAATTGAGTTGAATTCTCAGACAGCCTGCTGGTATCTGAGAATTGCTTTTGGTATTGTGCAGGAAGCCCCTCACCCCCCAACACACATGTTGGAATTGGGTCCAGGTTCCCCAAAAGAGAATCTATATACAAGGATAAATTTTATTATCCAGGACTCATGGCTAGAAGTGACAGAAACCCAATTCAATTTCTGGCTTACATCAGGAAAATAAAAATTGACTTATTTCACCTGAAAGTTCAAGGGTTAGTGGCTTCCTGCACAGAACCAAGTGCTTAAATGAAGTTTCCAGGAATCATTCTCTGCATTCATTCATTTACTAATTTTTCTGTGTGTGTGTGTGTGTGTTGGTTTTACTTTGCACACTGGTTGTGCCTACATAATGGAGAAGATGAGTCCTGACAGCACCAGATTTACATACTCCTGCATGGCCTCAAACTGAGTAAGTAAGCCTCTCTCCCTGACCATCCATATCAATTCTTGAAAGACTTCCTGGCGCAGCTTGGATCACATGCCCATCCTTGGACCAATCACAGTGTTTGAGGGGGAATGTAATACTCTTACTGGCCAGCCTGAGTCATAGGTTCACTCCTAGTAGGACAGGTGAGGTCATATCATCGACAGCGCCAACTGTTCCCAAAAGAGACAGTTCCCAAAACAGAAAGAGGCTGGGCAGGCAAATAAAATGTAAGACAATAAAAATGGGCACAAAAATTACTAACTTAACTAACTAACTAAACAGGGTAGTCTCTGTCTGTGGGAGGCTAAATGAGTGAGACAAGCATATGAGAAAAAGTTGCTAGCTACCCCATTAAGCAAGAGATACAATGTGTTAAAAAATAGCTCCCTTGAGCAGAGCATACTGCTTGAACAAAGACAGACAGACGTTTTCCTTATTATTAATGTGTAGAACTATACTACCAGAATAATGATAACTTCTATCCTTGAAGCCTTGTTTTTTTTTTCCCCCCAGCAGGGAAATCAGGAATCTCCATAGCCGTTACTCTGAAACAAAAAATCAGTTTAAGAGTAAGAACATTACGATTATTTTGTAGGAAAAAAAAGAGAAATGTCTTTATCCAAAGTCAATGCCTGGTAGACTGAATATAGTCAATCTTTAATTCAGAAACTGTCCTGACAGAATAGCATCCCATGTCTACCTCTGGGTTCTCTCAAGCTCAACATCCCTCCAGAGCTGCTTATCCAGGAGACCATCTTTCTCTGACTGGTTGGTACTCAGAGAGTCTTGGAGTGAGAACTAGAGGTTAGGAGATGAAGGAGACCAAGGGGTCCTTTCCCTTCTCTGTTCTCCGCCTCTCCTTCTTCCAATCACCTTGGAAGCTCAACTTTCAGACTACTCAACTAGCATCTCCTCTGTGCTTTCCTCCATTACAGAACTCTTCTTATTTTGTTGTCCAGTTTGTTGATATGTACATCTTTCCCCATTTTCTGCCAGCCTCCCATCATTGACAAGAGGATGAGGCTCATATTAATTCATTTTTGTACGTACGGCAGTTTTTATACTGCCTGGCATATAGTAGGTACTTAGTAAATGTTGGTTGGAGTGAATGAGAGCTTTACCGTTATATGTAAGGTAGTGATTTTCTGGAGAGAATAAAATTCAGGGAAATTTTTTCAGAACTAAAAGAGCTATGGGTATTGTAAATTTAATTATTGATAAATAGCCTAAATATATAATTATATATACTACATAGAATCTCATACTAGATTTTCTTATGGAAAAGTAGTAACAGTATCAAAGGTTTAAGGAAAGTAGTGAGATGTGTAGCTTAAGATGAGTGTTAGGGTCCAGCAGACCTGGATTCTTTTACTGGCTGTTCTGCTTGTTATTACTGCTTAACAGTCACCCCAGCTTTAACACAGCAACCAGGTAGTTCTCACTTGGAGTCTCTCATGTATCTCCAGTCAGACTGGGGCTGCAGGCAACTGAAAGTTTGGCTATGCTAGAAATTTTTTTTTTTAGTGAAGTATAGTTAATTTACAATGTTGTATTAGTTTCAAGTGTATAGCAAAGTGATTCAGTTATTTATATATATATATAAATGTATCTATTCTTTTTCATAATCTTTTCCATTAGGGTTATTACAAGATATCAAGTATAGCTCCATGTGCTATACACTAGGTCCTTGTTTGTTATCTATTTTATATATAGTAGTGTTTACCTGTTAATCCCAGGCTCCTAATTTATCCCCCCACTTCCCCCTTTGGTAAGCATAAGTTTGTTTTCTAAGTCTGTGAGTCTATTTCTGTTTTGTAAATAAGTTCATTTGTATCATTTTTTTGGATTCCACATATAAGTGTTATCATGATATTTGTCTTTCTCTGACTTAGGTCCATCCATGTTGCTGCATATGGCATTCTTTCTTTCTTTTTTATGGCTGAGTACTATTCCATTGCATATATGTACCACATTTTCTTTATCCATTCCTCCGTTGATGGACAGTTAGGTTGCTTCCATGTATTGGTTATTGTAAGTAGTGCTGCTATGAACATTGGGGTGCATGTATCTTTTTGAATTGGAGTTTTCATCTTTTCCATATATATGCCCAGGAGTGGGATTAATATGTCCTATGGTAACTCTATTTTTAGTCTTTTTAAGGAACCTCCATACTGTTCTGCATAGTGGCTGCACCAATCTACATTCCCACCAACAGTGTAGGAGGGGTCCTGTTTCTCCACACCCTCTCCATGTGCTGGAAATGTAAATGGCTCCCTGATGTGCTGGGCTGATGACCAGGTTGCCTATATGTGGCCTCTCTAGCATGGAGGTCTCAGGATGGTCATATTTCTCCCATGCCAGTTAGCTTCTACCAAAACAAGCATCACAGAAGAGCCAGGTAGAAGCTGCATGACCTGTTCTGACCTAGCCTCAGAAGTCACACACATTGTCACTTCCACTGGATCTGTGAGTTACAAGTGAGTCACGAAGGCCAGCCCAGTTTCTAGGGAAGGGGACATAACCCTCAGTGGGAGAAATGTGAAATAATTTCTGAACAGGTTTAAACCCACTACCCTAGCTCTTCCACTTATTGGAGTAGCCTGTGGGGAAATTAGTCATTTGACTTTTTCTGTCTATGAAATAGCATCCTTGTGAAGATTAAATAAGGTGATGTATTCAAAACACTTAACTCGCAGTAAGCTCTCAAATGTTCTTTTATTATTGAGAGAATATATGGGGGAAACTCTTAAAACCAAGGAAACGATATCCAATAATTACATTACCCTGAGAATTGGGGAAAGAATATTACTCTTGTATATTACTCTTGTATTAAGAATTCCTTGTATCTCATGAGAGCATCATTTTAAAAGCATTAAATTCTAACAATATTTTTATACATACAGTCATTCCAAGTTCCAGTCAGCTGATTCAAATGTGAACTTCTGGAACCCAATTCATTTGTTTAGAAATGAAAAATGGTCTCCATATATGTGCATGTATATCCATTTATTATGCTAAGAATATACAACCTTGCTATTCTGGCAGAGATAAAAGAAAAAAAAGTTTACCAGAAAAAAATCTGTCATTGAATGATGTGACTTTGCATTACACAAAACACTGGAGAGAGATTGATCTTCATTTAACACAAAAGCAAGAACTTTGAAGTTTAGCAGAGCCCTTGCTGAAATATCATACTGATTCAGTTCCCTCTTGGCTTTGAGCCTGTGGAATCATCATCTGTCCTCTCTAGAAGCCCTTGCTCCATTTCTCTGGCTGTAATCTATTAATTCATCACCTTCTGGGAAGCCACTGAACAGGAGAAAAAGTTGACTGTGGGACCTGGAGAGATAGGAGACCTCTCTACGCCGTTGCTGAAGGAGAGATCTTTGCTAGTGACCACCATCTTGTCTGTCTCTGTTAGAGCTTTTTCACCTTGGGCAGAGTAATGTCTGCTCCACACTGCATCGTCCAGCGTCCTTACTATCTCTCATTCTCCTGCTGCTCCCTTGCAGTACATCCCTGCATGACAGTCTCATTTGGGGAGATGTCCTGGGGCATGCACAAATGGGAGGGGAAAACCCAGCTCCAATAATAATGACCTGACATCAGTGGGGAAAGAAAGTAATACAGTCCAGTCAGTGTTGAATATTAATGAGACATAAATGAATTGACCAACAACTAGACTCTATCCTCAGCTGTCCTGGAAACATTCCTGTCTTTGCTGCCTTCCCTGAATCCCCAAGTATTGTGTTGTCCCTTCCAGGCACACTGTTTTGTTTCTCTGGCCTAATATTCCTCATGGTTGACTGAGAAGCCACTCAGTTATTTGAGGGGCAAAACACTCTTCCTTCCTGCCCCACTTCCTCAACAAAACATCCCCTTCAATAGGACATTTCTTTCATCAGATATAGTTTTATTGTCTGAGGGTATCCTTATGGATACACGTATATACCTGGATTAAGGAATGCGGTATTGTTTCAGTGAGATAGTATGTTACCAGAACTGGTTTATCTGATGACTCCGAGACTCCCTGTTATTTGCAAAGTTGTTGGATTATGGACTCAGAAGAATTGAGACTCTGAATAATACGACGGGATAGGATTGGTAGGTCATAAAATTCTCTGGAGACTGTGGACGCTGACGACTGTAGAGAAAGGTTCTGCAAAGAGATAGGGGCTCTCGTGCACAATTCGAGATATTTTAAAATAATATCAGAGCAGGAACAGATCTTACAACTCATAGAAGGAAAGTGTCAGTATGTGCCTTTCAGCTAGCCAGTGTGTCCAGTTTGTTTACTTGTTTTTTTCACTGTGGTAAAAAAAAAAAAAATATATATATATATATAAATAACATAAAATTTACCATCTTAACCTTTTTTTTTTTTTTTTGCGGTACGCGGGCCTCTCACTGCTGTGGCCTCTCCCGTTGCGGAGCACAGGCTCCGGACGCGCAGGCTCAGCGGCCATGGCTCACGGGCCCAGTCGCTCCGCGGCATGTGGGATCTTCCCGCACCGGGGCACGAACCCGTGTCCCCTGCATCGGCAGGCGGACTCTCAACCACTGCGCCACCAGGGAAGCCCCTCACTGTGGTTTTGATTTGCATTTCTCTAATGATTAGTGATGTTGAGCATCTTTTATATGCTTGTGGGTCATTTGTATATTATCTTTGTGAAAATGTCTCTTCAAGTCCTTTGCCTATTTTTTTAGAGTTATTTGTTGTTGTTGTTGTTGTTGAGTTCTAAGAGTTCTTTATATTAACTCCTTATTAGCTACGTTATTTGCAAATATTTTCTCCCATTCTCTAGATTGCCTTTTTATTCTGTTGACTGTGCCCTTTGACGCACAGAAGTTTTAAAGTTGGATGCAGTCTCATTTGTCTATTTTTGCTTTTGTTGTTTATGCTTTTGGTATCACATCCAAGAAATTATTGTCAAATTCATTTTCATGAAGACTTTCCCCTGTATTTTCTTCTGGGAATTTTATAGTTTGGGGTATTGCATTTAGGTCGTTAATCCACTTTGAATTAATTTTTGTTTATGGTGTAAGATAAAAGTCCAGCTTCATTCTTCTGCATGTGGATATCCAGTTTTCCCAGCACCATTTGTTGAAGAGACTGTTTCTCATTGAGTGTTCTTGATATCTTTGTCGAAGGTCATCTGACCACATGCTAATAAACCAGGGTTTATTCCTGCACTGCAGTTTGTGTTTTAGTTAACTGAGGTCTACCATGATTATGCAACTTCTTTGTATAGAGATTAAATAGATGCATGGCCTCTTGTATCAGTCTGCCCTGAGTATAAGTACTCCACCATTTACTAACTGTGTGATGTTAGACAATTTACCTTTCTTTTTTAAAAAATTATTTATTTATTTATGGCTGCGTTGGGTCTTCGCTGCTGCACGCGGGTTTTCCCTAGTTGCGGTGAGCAGGGGCTACTCTTCGTTGTCGTGCTCAGGCTTCTCATTGCGGTGGCTCCTCTTGTTGCGGAGCATGGGCTCTAGGCGCGCAGGCTCAGTAGTTGTGGCACGAAGGCTCAGTAGAGTGGCTTGCAGGCTCTAGAGCGCAGGCTCAGTAGTTGTGGCGCACGTGCTGAGTTGCTCCGTGGCATGTGGGATCTTCCCGGACCAGGGATCGAACTCGTGTCCCCTGCATTGGCAGATGGATTCTCAACCACTGCGCCACCAGGGAAGTCCAACGATTTACCTTTCTGTGCCTTACTTCCTTATCTGTAAAATGGGGATAATGAATAGTACCTCCCTCAGGATGGGATTGTGAAAATTAAATAAAATGAAGCTTGTAAGAAAATGCCTGATACATAGAAAGTACTCAATAAATCTTAGCTATTACTATCTCGTAAATTTGCCTCCCTCATAATTTTTCTAGGACATATCCAACACAATTATAGCTCCCTAAGGATCTTCAGAGCATAGCAATTCCCTCAATTCTAGATGCCAACACTATTCATGCCTACTGTGCACTTTCATTGATGCACCAACATTCGGGGGCTTATTGTTTGTTTTATCTTAATTCCATAAGACCAGTTTGCTTGCAGCCTTCCACCCATCCCACACTTTCCCTGAATATAGGAAATAAAGATCACTATTGGAAAAATATAAAAGAAGGTAAAGTTCTCTGTAGTTTCTCAAAGTTGGTGTTCAGTATGTATTGATCCATGCGCCTAAAATAGGTTTGAAAAGGATCAGAGACTTTTCCCCGTCTTCTGTGTCCACCGTGAAGTGACTGAGGTGAGGTCGCGGGTGGGAGGGGTAGAGAACCAAAGCTCTTCAGTTCAGCTTAGTTTGAAATTGACAGGCAGCTGCCACAAAAATCTACCTGGTTTTTAGAAAGCTGCATTGGCCAATTCCTTACCTCACTGATAAGTGCAGCGTGAGTATGGCTAGAACAAACTTATGTTAAATAAAATGAGTGTACTAACCGTGCTAGCAGCAGAATAAGTCAGAGCAACCCGGAAAATTGCATACATCTAAGTAAAGGTGAGAGTTAATATTTGTTCCATCCCATGTGGTTTGGTGCAGCTGGGGTTAATCAGGTCTCTGTACTTTCAGTTCTTTTCAGATGAATTCTTGCTGTTATAACCAATGTTCTTTCCATTATCTTCTGATCGCTTTCCCTTTCCATGTTAAAAGATCTCTGAAAAACCAGAGGTATAAATGTTGTTTAGAAAAATTTTTCTTGTCCCAATGTTAATGTAAATTAACCAGCTATGCCTTTGATATCAATGTCAACTAATCTCAATATTAGAAAACTCAGTTTTAATTAACTTGATAACTATCTTTAGTTCACATTATTTCATCCCAGAAGTCAAAAGTGTCAAAAGTGGATATTAGAAAAATGGATGTTAAGAAAAGCTTTTTCTTAATGTTTACTTAATACAGTACCTATCAGTATGTGATTTTCAAATATATTAGAAGGTTAATACTTTTTTAAAACCTTGGAACGTAATGATTGCATTGTCAGAGGAGACTTTCGTGGAAGTTTTAAAAGACTCTAAATATAATTGAGTATTGTTTTTGAAATGGGTAAAACTTCCAGAATTATTCTAGAGACTAGCAAGATACAATGTTTTCTTCACCTTTCAGAAGTTTTTCTTATAGAAATAAAGAACGTGTATTCTATGGTATTGAATCAAAACATACAGACTTAATTATAGGCTTCTATTGTTTCTCTGGTTGAAGTCAAAAGTAGGAGGATCACGTGTTATTTCAAATCAAATCTGTCTGTGTGTGTGTGTGTCTGTGTGTCTGTGTGTGTGAAATCATAACTTACTTTTGGATTCCCCCCTCCTCACATTTGCTCAGTCTAATTTTTGGACATATAACCAGCAAAATGCATGGCAGTCACATGAAAGAGACTCATTAAATATTTAAATAAATGAATTGTTTTCTTTCCATTTGTTTTCTGAAAAAAAAATGGTTTCCCACTCTGTTTTTTCATTTAAGATTAGAGTTAGATGGGATCTACTAAAGATGTCCTACAGTCATTGATCCAGGGTTGTCAATTTTCCAGTTTATTCATATGTGTAATAAGGACACTGTTTCGGTGCTATTTGGTTCTCAGTAATTCCTGTTTCTACATTACGACAAGGATCCCATAGTGAGAGCTATACTTGGCAGACACAAATCAGAGTTTCTTCCAAGGTGCGTAGAGGGCAACTCACCCACAACTGAGGCTGAGCCACTGTGCTTAGTGCTATGAGAAAAAAAGAAGGATATGCTGTAGAGGAAGATTTTTCCAGAGAGAAAGAAAAAGAAAGAAGTCTCTCCCCTTCTAGAGGAAGATAGAAGTTGGATGAACAACTCTTGGGGTGGGCACTGCTGAAGAGGCACAATGGACTTTGCAGTTATACTTCAGTGGACACTGGTCCAGGGATTACTTCAGACTATCCACCAGATAGTAAAGACCAATAGAAAATCATATAAATGCCAAGTGCCGGCATTGCCAAGAGTACTTTCCCCTACAGACGCTATCTTGAATAGGAAAACAGAGAGGGAGGAACATCCCCAATAGGGAACTAACCTTTGAGTTGACAAAATATGTACCTGAACACAACTGCTTAATCTAGAAGTGATGTTAACGGGCAAGTTAGAGAGTCTCTTGTTCTGCCACAGAATTGTACACAATTTTTAAAAATTAAATTAAAACATTATCTCTTGTTCCTTCATTTACTTCCCACACCAGTTATAGGAAGTAAAGATGCTTTATTTCTTGGCATATATGATTATAATACAACTAAAATTTGACCCTGAACCCCACACACACATACATACATAATTACTTTTTATTAAAATTCATACGGCTTTCTGTCCTAGAATATTTTTCAAACTTTCCTTTTAAAAAAAAATTTATTTGGCCACGCCGTGCGGCTCGTGGGCTCTTACTTCCCAACCAGGGATTAAACCTGGGCCCTCTGCGGTGAGAGCACAGTGTCCTAACCACTGGACCACCAGGGAATTCCCAAACTTTCCATTCTTTTATTTTCCTTTATTTATTTCTTTAATTGAAGTACAGTTGATTTACAATGTTGTGTTAATTTCTGCTTTACAGCAAAGTGACTAAGTTATACACATATATACATTATTTTTTATATTCTTTTCCATTATGTTTTGTCCCAGGATATCGAATATAGTTCCCTGTGCTATACAGTAGGACCTTGTTGTTTATCCATTCTCTATATAATAGTTTGCATCTACTAACCCCAAACTCCCAATCCATCCCTCCCCTATTCCCCTCCCCCTTGGTAACCACAAGTCTGTTCTCTATGTCTGTGAGTCTGTTTCTGTTTTGTAGATAAGTTCATTTGTGCCATATTTTAGATTCCACATGTAAGTGATGTCATATGGTATTTGGCTTTCTTTTTCTGACTTACTTCACTTAGTATGATAATCTCTAGTTGCATCCATGTTGCTGCAAATGGCATTATTTCATTCATTTTTGTGGCTGAGTAGTATTCCATTGTATATATGTACCACATCTTCTCTATCCATTCATCTGTCGATAGACATTTAGGTTGTTTCCGTGTCTTGGCTGTTGTGAATAGTGCTGCTATGAACAGTGGGATGCAGGTATCTTTTCGAATTACAGTTTTGTCTGGATATATGCCCAGGAATTGGGATTGGTGGATGATATGGTAGCTCTATTTTTAGTTTTCTGAAGAACCTCCATACTGTTTTCCACAGTGGCTGCACCAACTTACATTCCCACCAGCAGTGTAGGAGGGTTCGCTTTTCTCCACACCCTCTCCAGCATTTGTTACTTGTAGACTTTTTAATGATGGTCACTCTGACCGGTGTGAAGTGGTGCCTCATTGTATAAATTTTCCTTCCTTTTTTTCTTTTTTTAAATTTTTTTCTGGCCATGCTGTGCAACATGTGGGATTATAGTTCCCTGACCAGGGATTGAACCCATGCCACCTGCAGTGGAAGCTCGGCGTCTTAACCACTGGACCGCCAGGGAAGTCCCAAACTTTCTTTTCTTTTAAAGGTCCTTCTTTTCATAAGTGGAATTTCTCCAGGGTTTTGCGTTCCAAGTGTGATCTAGACTGGATTTTTTTTCTCCCAAGTCCCTAAAGATCGTATAATCATATTCACTCATATCTATCTCACTAATAGACATAAAAACAAAATCAGGCACAGGTCTGGATAGTTGCTTGTCCTCCCTGCAAATCTTGAAATCTAGAGTATTTGAGGAAGTGAGAGCTTTGAGTAAGTCATGTCTAATATCTCATCCAAAGGGAGCTTTGGGGGGTGGTTGGTTCCACAAACTCTTTTAGTCACAATGTATACCCTTCTCAGTATGTCCTGTCCACCCCCTCCTCCATCTTTAATATACACTGGGAGCCAGCTTTTCAAACACATGCTTTCTTCAGATGTGGTACTATTACTGTCCACATCAAAAACCTCTATTCCTACATAAAAGGAGGCCAGATGGGGGCTTCCCTGGTGGCGCAGTGGTTGAGAGTCCGCCTGCCGATGCAGGGGACACGGGTCATGCCCCGGTCCGGGAGGATCCCACATGCCGCGGAGCAGCTGGGCCCGTGAGCCATGGCCGCTGAGCCTGCGCGTCCAGAGCCTGTGCTCCGCAAGGGGAGAGGCCACAACAGTGAGAGGCCCGCATACCCCCAAAAAAAAAAAAAAAGAGAAAACCTTTGAGTTGCACAAAAGAGGAGAGAGCGGGCAGCTCATGGTGGCTCCTCGGGCCTCTTCCTTATGAAGAGAGATCTCTGGGCTACAGATGAAACCCTGCCTTCTTCTGATGGCCCTATTTCTCCGAAAACCCTCTGTAATAGGATTGAAACACAGAAAGGATAGTTTCTCCCCTTCGTGGGGAAAGAAGGAACATTGTTGTCGCTCCCCCCATATATTTCTCCATTCTTTTATGCACTCAACAAACATTTGTGTGTATCAATTAAGTACGAGGCACTGTGCTAGATGCTAGGGATACAGAGAGACAAGAAACTTAGTCTAGTGAGAGAGACAAATGAGAGAATCAAAACGACAGTCCGTCTATAAGAGCTCTAACAGGAAGTTTACTCAGGGGGACGAGGGGAGCAGTGATAGGGTGACCAACTATCCCAGTGTACCTGCTACTGTCCCCATATTGGCAATGAAAGTCCCACATCCTAAGAAACCACTCAGTCCTGCATGAACTGGGACAACTGGTCAAGCTCCTGGCCACGGAATAGGCCCCCTAATGCAGCCTGAGGTAGGGCTGGGATCATAGTCATGTTAGAATTGATGTCCGGCATAAACTTAATGAAATACTTGATGGATGAAGACATCGGGAACATTTGTGAAGTGAATGAATTTAGCACGTGGGAACTAGATGACATTGAATGCTTAGGAAAATCCCAGCAATGTGCCCACAGTTCATGTGGAACTATCCCCAGCCTGTTCATTAACCACAGAGGTTATTTTTTAAGCTGAATCTAAGTAATTGATAGCAAAATCCAAGTTTCCTAATTTCTTTTTCCCAGTTGCTGGTGCTCTGAACTCCTTAAATTCAAACCCACTGTTTGTTTATCCTTGTTCCTCTCTCTGCGCCCCTCCTCTAGTTTTTGCTCCCATAAAAAGCAGTGTTCACATCTCATTTCTCAGCAAAATTATGAGATGTGTTGAGTGAATTCACATTAATAATATTTTAGCTAGCAACACTTCGAAGAGTCTACAGACCATTTACCAAGGAAACTAAATTATTTTGAATACTTGTGTCACAATAAATGAACCAAGGCTTTTCTGATGTAGTAGCCTAATGTTTTATTGTGGGTATAAACACAACTCCCCAGTCTCCAAAATTCAGCAATCCTTATTAGGTTCTTTGTTCATTAGTGAGAGTAAAGAATGTCTTCTTATTGATTTTTCCATAACTTTTTAGTGGTGGAATAGGGCATCTCTTTCCTAAAATAATTTAAACTAATATGAAACTCTTTTCTAATATAAAAGTGTTTTTAGAATACCTTAGAATTATTGCAAACGATAAGCAGAATTTATTAGGGTTATGAATCAAAGAGAAATTTTGTGTGTTCTCGTTGTCATAAAACATTTTTTTTAGAGATTAATCTTTTCCCCGTATCTTGGCTTAGCGATGAGTTTGGGGTTTTTTCTCTCCTAATAGGTTCTCTTTGGTTCCAAGGTTTTCCCAGCTGCTGAGAGTCACAAATTCTGCCTGAATAGCAGGGTGACCTTTTCAGAGAGGAGCCAGTGTTTGTAAGCTGAAGTATACAAAGGAAGAAAACAAAGTTTACGGGCTCTGTGCTAGAGGAAGAAAACTCATCAAAGCAGCCCTCCACCACCCTCACTCCCATCCCCACCCGAGTCTTCCAGCTCCTTCATCTCCATCCTCCCCGACCTTACTGGACCAGTAGAACTGACAGCTACAGGGATGTGTTTGTCCATTCAGGCTCTTTGATGTCTTTAAAATTCTCCCTCAGCGTCCACTTGACTTTTTAAGGGAAGGAAGCAGCATCTGGCACCTCCGCTCTGTGGAACGTGGCTGACTGCTCCTGGGAAGGAGAATCAAGAAGCAGCCAACCTGGGTTAGGAGGGCAGGTGACCTGGGTTATGCCCACCCACCGCCAGTCATGTAGATTACATTTGGTCTGGATATGACCAGATGTCCTCGATTCCCCAGGCCTGAATACACTTAACCTTGCTTCTCCAAACTGCTTTGCATTCCTTACCCACCCCTGCATCCCCTCCATTCTCGGTTCTTAAAAAAAAAAAAAAAAAGAAAGAAATCACAGACACTGCAGTTATCACACATCTTCTGACTGTTCATCACAGCTTTGCATACTCCTTTCAAATCGTCTCTTCCTTTCGTCCCCTTTTTACCTCCCAATTTTGCTTTTTGGCAACCAACCAAAGATTTCTCTGTGTGACTTAAAAGAAATATTACAAGACAAACCCTCTCCTGGTAAAAGAGCTGCGGGATGATTTGCATATATAATCTCCTCCTGTGCCTCCTGCTAGCACGGGCCTTTTCGTCTCCAATCCCCATGGTGTAACAAAAGAATAAATTATGGTACTACTGATAGAACATTACACTGACAGTCTTCTGAGGCACTGGAAGTTTTAATGGAAACCAAAGAAAATTCAACATCAGACATTTTCTTATAAATGTATTTCTTTTTCCTGTCTGCCCTCTTGCATATTATCAATTTTCTTGCCTTCTTATTCACTTTCCTGTCTGCCAAATAACAAATCTAAAGTGGCCTTTGAGCCAGTCTCTCATCAATGGAACTGTACCTGCTGATAGAGAATTAAGGTATTGGCAAATCGGTTACAAGGTGTTTAGGCTTGTAATTTAAAGATTTAGTTAAATTAATAAACGATAGCAATTTCAAGGACTGAATGGATTCCCTCACCTAATGTTTTGCCGCCTTCCTATTTCTTTGGGAAGATGGGAAAAGTGAAAATAAAAGTGCTTATATAGTGCCATCTAGTGGCACAGATGTTTAAAAGCTCTGTTTCAATCTAGGGATTGTTTAAATGAACCTGGAAAACAACTGCTACTCTTAGGGTCTGGTTTGGAATCTCCAGGCTTAATTCTATTTTTGTTGTACCTCCTATGAGGATATCCAATCCTGGGGGCCCTTTTTGGTGTCACTGAGAATTTTAAGTTTTAATCTGCTTTGTGGAGAGCCAAAAGACATAACTGAAAATCCAGAGTAATTGATGCTGCAATTTTGCTATTTTAACTTCCGGCTTTCTTGCCACTCCTCTTCTGTCTCCCTAAAATAAAACACTGATTCTGCTCAGAAGAGAAAGATGTTAATAATCTGAGAAAACTGCAGTAATCATGCCACTTAAAATACAAAGGCGCTCTCCTCTTCCAACTCTTCTCACTGAAATCTACTGTTTTAAATGTTAAATATATGAATATGTACAAAGTTCCATCCGTTATATTTATTAAAGAGATATACTTCTATGTGGACAACACCAGAGTTTTAGAAGTTGGCCCCATGCTAGCAAAGTTCAAAGTCAATAAACAGCTGCCCCCCACACACATAGAGAAAGAAAGCAACAATGAGAAAAATGATAGTCAAATCAGAAACTGTGGTCTAATCTATTTGTTATTTCCCAGGATCAGCGCGCCCTTTCAAAGACTGATCTCTCACTTGGAACTGAGGCTGGCTTGGCTTTGTGAGATACTTCCAGGACCAGGAATCCATCTCGATCTGTAGGTATAAGCTGCTGTTTCGCAAGTACTTCTGCCTTTCATAGCCGGGTTCTTCTCTGGTAGCAGCACTGAGAAGCTGATCCAATCTGCATGTGTCAGTCATTACCTGCTTCCTGACTGGTGACAGAGGTGAGTCCTTAACCATGCTTATTACCTCAGAGACCTCGAATGCATTTCTCAGGACCTCTTCCAGTTGTGCGTTCTTTCATTCTGTCATGATCTTGTGGATAAACTGATAGACACGAAAGTGAATTGAAATATAAAACATGCTGGGCAAGTCTGAAATGCTTCAAATAATAGGAGCTGCTTGAATAGATGACTCTCAGACCTCATAGAGTGTCTGCTGAGATATGTATCTGTGGAGTCAGAGGGTGAAATCCCAAATTTCCCAATACAACCCCATCATCTGGAAATGTGTCCGTAAATAAATTTGGTCTTCCTCTCATGGTTCCCTGGTGCTTACAAAAGGATTTCTTTGGTCTTAATCTTTTCTTCTTAAGATATTCATAACTGTGAAAATGAATATGATGAAAATGAACGTTACAGGAGAGCGGATTTTGGGGCCCAGTACTATCCTTTTACTGTGTTAATTACAGTGAGTAACTGAATGAGGTACACCTGTCTAAAGCAGTTTCAATTGAAAAGGGCTCAAAACCTCTGTTCTTAATTTCGGCTAAGCTATAGAATTTTCCTTTTCAGAAACAGGATAGTGGTCTCTTGATCTCTATGGTTTTCGAATCCCCCTACTCCCCCAATTCAAAGCCTCCCGGTTGGCTGATGGCATTAGCAGCAATGTCATAATTGGTAGTTAGAATTGACATGCGGTGAAACAGGCCGGTGAATGATATTGATGATTGTTGTATTATTCTCTATCCTTTCTTAATGCTTGAAAATGGTTATAACTTTGGCTTAAATTCTTCATTATGAAAATAAAAATAATGTCAACAATCTTCATGAAAAATATAAAAGAATTGACATGCGGTGAAGTTGAAGTAGTTGTTTTTAAGATCTTTAAATTCAATACCGGTTTGGTCTTTTTCTTTTTGCGGTACGCGGGCCTCTCACTGTCGCGGCCTCTCCCGCTGCGGAGCACAGGCTCCGGACGCGCAGGCTCAGCAGCCAGGGCTCACGGGCCCAGCCGCTCCGCGGCATGTGGGATCTTCCCGGACCGGGGCACGAACCCGTGTCCCCTGCATCAGCAGGTGGACTCTCAACCACTGCGCCACCAGGGAAGCCCTCTGGTGTTCTTTGAAAGGGCCACCCTTCCACAGCAGGAATTTTAGTGGAAGGATGCCAAGCCATGCTCACTTTTTGTCTCACTTCCAACCCTCTCCAGTGGTGCCAAGTTTATTATGGGTTAGGAACTGAGCAGGGTCAAGCGGTTCGTTTCTCAAATGTAATCATTTAATATTTATATAATTTTATGAGGGCAGTTCAATTATTTCATAATTACATAACCGGAACATGGCATGATGCAAGGCTGTGATGAATGCGCTGTATTGCAACCCTAAATATGCCTCGCCATCCCCCAACCCCCGACCCTTGCTTCAAAATTCTTAATCAAATCACATACAGAGATTCAATTAAAGTAATACATAGCCTGTGCTGGCATCTCTTTCTCTTCTCTCTGGGTGGGCATTAACTCAGAGTTTTCCTGGGCATACGGTACGAAAAGCCTGCCTTCTGTGTCATTCTGGTTTCTCTTAGTGCTTGAACTTTCTGGTAACCTATTAGACACTATTTTATGCTGCTCTTAAGAGTAGAATCATGAGACTCAATATTTAAGAGCCTCCTCTCACAATCTCTCTCTTTCTGCTCCACCCTTGTCAATGATGTGTGAATAGAGGAGGCATAGATGCTGGGCCGTGGGCTTTGTGCCCTCACTACGAAATAACTTTTTCAGATCCCACTCCTGATGGAAAGCTGTTTGCAACACAGTACTGGGACACTGGTCAGTTTCTGGTATATGATTTTATTAATGAACAAAATAGCACCTAAAACAAATTCTTGCCTGCAGCAGTAGAAGACATCTACTGAAGAGAGTGGACTGACAGGTTGCTGACTTTAACCGGGAACTAGGGCCATTTTTATCACAATGAACTCAGGACTGGCAGCAACTATAAGGCTGTTTCATTTTCATAAAACTGGAAACAGTGTAATAATGGTTAATTATTTTTTAAAGCATGTCTGTGATTCCAAAAAATATTTCTAAATTATCTAGGTTTCTTATTAAAATTTCCTGGGTTTTATGGACATAATTAGGAAGCAAAAGAACATTTCATCTTATGAGACAACTTCCTACTCGGAGAACTTGAAGGTACCAATGACCCCTGTGTAAGAGTTCTCATCCTCAGAGGGAATTTTATGCTTCAGGTACTAAAAGTAGGTGATGGATAGGGATGAACATAAAGAGATATTTGTATCTTCGTGGTCTAGAATCCAGTGTCTGTGGTTATATCTTCTTAAAGAGACAATTTAACTTGTATATTCAAAAAAGGGACAGGGTGATTCCTGTGTGTTAGGGACACAGGAGTGAGAGGTTGGTGTGTGGGCAGGAACTTGGAAGGACAGATATTGTGTGTTCCACAGGAAAAGCCATCCAAGCCTGCTTGGACATCAAGTTCTGCAACAAGAGACCTCAGTGAGAGGCAGTAGAAGTGCTTCTGACAACCTGGGCACTAGGACTCGGGCACCAGGAGTCTACTTGAGGTGCGTGCACCGAATGTATGTAGTAGAGAGGCACTAGGCTGCCCGCAGACAGATTGTCTTTCTATGAACAGGAGTTATCTGCATTGCTATCACCTATGTACAAATAATAGAGTTGTAAACTAGCTCACAGACAATGAAAGGCCCAGTAACCCAATATTATGAGCCAGTTCACCTAGTTTTTCCATTGAAATCAGCCAGATCTTTTGGGTACATTTCAAAGTCTTTCACAATTTTCCACAATGTTGGCAATCATGGAAATAAGAGATTGCTTTCAGATGCTCCCCCAAATCCTATTCATCCCTACATTCCTTTACTAATCACTCAGTTTAGACGTTTACTCTGATCCTCTCAAATGACTGTGATCTCTTGCTTATAGCCCCACAATTCCCTTGTCTCTCTTCTATGGCAGTATTTCATTTTACCACCAGTAAATGAAGAGATTGAACATTTAAAGTGCGGGGTCTACACTTACTTAAATGAACAGAAGTCCTTCCTGGTCATGCTTATGAGAAGACTTGGCTGTGATTTTCTCCAGTGAAATAAGAAGTTTAGAAAAGTATCCCCATGAAAAGTGTGAATAGAAAATTTTTTTTAAGATTTAAAACAAACGAAGATTTTTAAGGATGCCTTTTATTTTTTGAGGTACAGGTTAGATCATGAACATCAGGTCATATTTTATGGATTGGTATTACACTGAAATCTTTTTTGTCATTGAGTATGTGAGTAAATCGAGGGACTTTAAAATACTGCCTTCAAAACTAGAAATAATTGCACTGGGACCCAGAAACAGTTGGCATCCTTGCATAAAAGACTCTTGGTCCCGATTATTTATGCACTAAATGGGTCTAGAATCCCAGATTAAACTCTCCACAGTTTTGATTCAGTTAGCTTTTGATTCAGTGCCTATGTCTTTAATGACAAAGTTTTTCCAGAAAAAGTTTTACCTAGCTGAGATTCCCCTCAAGGGAGGATGTGAGTCACACAGTACTTACGTTGGTAATAAAACCATAACCGCGTGTCTGCTCCCTGGGGATTTTAGTTTGTAGCAACAATAAGCTGCAAGTAATGGGTCTTAGGTTAAATGGTTGGATATAAAGTTTAAATCAGAATTAAGATGTCTTGTCTTGAAAAAGGTGAGGTAAATGTCAGAGGCGAAATAAATGATCCCTCCCCCACCAAGATAGCCTGGTTTTATCTCCCCCAACAGATATCTTCATATGAATCTATTCACTTTAATTAGTTCTTTCAATTAATTTTGCATCTTGTCCTCACAATCCCAGGGGGAAAGAGACAGCAAATATGACCAGGGGAAAATTTTAAGTTGTCAAAGCATGAATTTGCCAATCGATACCTCCCCTTGGGGTACACTTACATCTCCAAATACAGTGCCCCCTACTTTTCTCCCTCTTCATTTATTCATTAATTTATTCTTTCATTTTTACGTTACTTTACTTATTCATTCATGTTAATTTAGTCATTCCTTCAACAAACAAATACCTATTGAGAACCTAGGGTGTTGCTTCCTTTTTTAAAAAACATTTTATTGGAGTATAGCTGCCTTACAATGTTGTATTAGTTTCTGCTGTACAGCAGAGTGAATCAGCTGTATGTATACATATATCCCCTCTTTTTTGGATTTCCTTCCCATTTAGGTCACCGCAGAGCATTGAGTAGAGTTCCCTGTGCTATAATGGAGATGCTATTGGCATTTTGGGGGAGATAATTCTTTGTGCCAGATTGTCCCGTAAACTGCAAAACGTTTATCATCTCTGAGCCCCATCCACAAAGCTGTTCTCAATCCCTGAGCACCCTACCCCCATTCCCCACTTTCATTTTCAAACATTGCGGAAGAACCCTGGGTATGATCCCCTGTGGGAGGGTATCAGGAGGAATAAGACAAGGGATGGGCCTTGGGAAGTTGGCAGCCTCATAGAGAAAAGAGATGAGTAATTACAGTACATTCTATGAGAGAAATACACACAAACCAATGACTCCCAGAGGTATCCAAGAAGGCTTCTCAGGACAAAACGCTTGAGCCACGTCCTTTTTTTTTAAAATAAATTTACTATATTATTTATTTATTTATTTATGGCTGTGTTGGGTCTTCGTTGCTGTGCATGGGCTTTCTCTAGTTGTGGTGAGCAGGGGCTGCTCTTCGTTGCGGTGCGCGGGCTTCTCATTGCGGTGACTTCACTTGTTACAGACCATGGGCTCTAGGCGTGTGGGCTTCAGTAGTTGTGGCGCACGGGCTTAGTTACGCCGCAGCATGTGGCATCTTCCCAGACCAGGGCTCAAACCCGTGTCCCATGCATCGGCAGGCGGATTCTTAACCACTGCGCCTCCAGGGAAGTCCTTGAGCCACGTCTTTAAGAAGTAAAAATTAAGTGAAAACTAGCTAGATTCTCTAGGCATCAGAAGAGGTCCAAAGGCCGTGTCAGAGTTCAGAAAAATGCTTTGGAAGAGCTGTGAGCAAACTCGTCATGGCTGGTGCGTGGAATTGGAGTTGGAGAGGTGGTGACTAATACGACAGGAGCTGTGATTGTAAGGAGGGTGTCACAGGCTAAGCTAAAATATTTAGACTTCATCCTTCATGGAGGTGACATGATTAGATCTGAGTTTCCGAATAGATTAGAGAAAATACGACTGAGAACAGGGAAAACCATTTTTTGAGGATGTTGGAGTAATTCAGAAGAGAACTGAAGGGTACTTAATGGATTTCAGTGACTACATCCATGGATACGGTAAGGGCTGCCAACACCCTCCAGCCAAAGACCACCAGGTACATACCTTTATTTAAACAAGTTGGTTTTATTACTCACTGCAAGAGGAATGAACACTCACCATGAGGAACCAAGGGGTGTTTCTCTAAGGGGGCCTTAGAAAGAATCGATTTGTTGGATTTGAGCTTTACTGGATTAGTTGGGTAACTTGGGAGAGAGTATAAGGAAATAGGGGTTTACTGACTACCAAAAAGTGAGAGCAATTCTATGATTGGATACCTCAATAAATCTTATCTGCAGGGAGGGCAGACTAGACGGAAGATTGGTAAAGAAGTAGTAATCACTCGTGGTAGCTGGGAAGGTGTGATGATTGATATCTCATGGGTAGCAGGGATCTTGCTTTTGTCTCACTTTATTATGATTTCCACTGTGTGAAGACTTCAAGTGCTTGGCTGCGAGGAGAGATAAACAAGGTAATAGTTAAGTGGCACTGGTTCCAGTTAAGCTTTGTTTGTTTTTGTGAAGAGAGATACTTGATCACTAAGCCAAGGAAGAGCACTTAGTAGAGAGCCAACTCTGAAGGAGGGGGAACGATTCATGTCACGAGAATCCTGCAGACATTAGAGATCACAAATTTTCATTTGTGAATTACACCGTTGTTGGATTTCTTCTGGTAACACCCATCAGTTAAGATAAAGGAAAGTGGAGAGCGTGTTAGTTATTTCTTTAGTATCTATTTCTCCCTTTCCAGTAGCTACTGATTTCTTTTTGGGATCCGTGGGATTCTAGGGAAATTGATTCCGTTTCTAGCTTCAATATGGAAACACAGAAGAGAGCTTAAAATGATCAGTTTATCTGAATTACCTGCCCAGAGTGACTGGTTCAGTGGTGGGCACTCGACCTAGGACTTTTGCTGTGAATACTGGGACACATATTTGTTTTTCCCTGCTGGATATGAGGAAGAAAGATTATTTCGAAATTTTAGAACCCTAAGGCTTCCAACGGGGAAAAATAGGTCACATACCAAGGACCAGGAACAAGAATGGCCTCAGAATTCTCAGTAGCACGGCTGTACACTAGAAGGCCATGGAGCAATGCCTGGCCCGAGAATAGAGCCAACCCTGAGGAGAGCAGAGTGAAAAGACAAAGAGAAGCTTGGTGTTGCTCCCATCATTTGAGCTGTAAGATCAAGCTGCATTTGAAGGCAGTTTTACCTTCGAGCTTTTCAGTCCAAATACCTTTCATTATTTAAGCAAGTGTGTGTTCCTCTTTCTGTTGCTTGTTATCTTGTTTCTAGGCTAGCCAAGGTAAGGGGTGAAGAAGACTGACGGGTACCTGTAGGTTGATCCAGTGTTATGATTGAATTGAGGTGGGCGTGTGCACTAAGAAGGTCAGGGAATTAAGTATCTTAGCAAAAGGATGATTTAAATGGTGGTAATAGACTCCATAGGCACAAAAGTACCTGGTATACCTTTATTAAAATTTTCCTTTTCTCTATTTTATCTTCTCAGGGCCAAAGTCTGTATTTTCCATGCTATTATCTAATTTAGTTAAATTCAAATAAAAATTATTTAGAAGCATTGCACTGTGCTAAATTTTGTGAGAATACAGAAGTCTAGGTTCCTGTTTCTAATACTTGTACTATATAACGAGGGGGTTAAAGCATACGCGTACCCCATTCACCCATTCACTGATTCAACGCGTAAAAGAAAGACAAGGCAAAGTATGAGGAAGAGCTCAGGTGAATTTTACAGATGGTAAATGCAGTGGGATTTGAGAAGTAGAAGGTAATCTGTGCTATTCAGCTAATGTGGGGTGATTAGAGGAAATTCCCCAGGGCTCTTTTCTCTCATTTAATCTGTTAGCATGAGAGAGGGCAGCAGGCTTACTCTGCTTCTGATCTGAGTGATGAGGGATCGTTTTACTAGCTCTGTGACCTTGAAAAATCTACTTAACCCCTTTGGGCATCACCTTTTTAAAATTTTAAACCTTTTGATTATCATGTAAGCCCCTACTTCTTTCTCAAGATTGTTGCTAAGAAGCAAAATCATAATCGGAAACAAAGGGTGTTAAAGTAACTTCCAAACTGGAAAGCACCGACGAAAAGTAGGCAATGATACTGATAATTAATTAATACTGATAATTAATGAAACAATTACCTTGGCTGACCCAAAGCTATCCCCAACTTCCCTGTTTTTTGTTTTGTTTTGGTTTGGTTTTGGTTTTTGTCAAAAATCTAAATATCTAATGGTGGAAGTTTTAGAAGATATAGAAGGAACAAAGCTGTGAAGAAGAAACTGCTATACACATCACAACGCGTACCTCTGTTGATCCTCTCTTGTCACCTCCATTTGGGGGCAGGTCTATTGGGCAATTAAGTAAATTTTTAGAAAGTGCTTATTCAGCTACATTTTACCCCCAAACCTAAAACTGGGATCAAGAAACAAATGTATAATAAAAATGGCCTTTTCTGTTTTGGGACCAAAGAAAACTTCCATTCAAATGCAGTTGTCCATTGGTTCTGCTCTTGTAAACTTTGTAAATGAATTTCTTCACATTAAAAGCTGTACCTGGGCTTCCCTGGTGGTGCAGTGGTTGAGAGTCCGCCTGCCGATGCAGGGGACGTGGGTTCGTGCCCCGGTCCGGGAAGATCCCACATGCCGCGGAGCGGCTGGGCCCGTGAGCCATGGCCGCTGAGCCTGCACGTCCGGAGCCTGTGCTCCGCAACGGGAGAGGCCACAACAGTGAGAGGCCCGCATACAGCAAAAAAAAAAAAGCTGTACCTAATTTGTAAATTAGGTGAAACGACCAACACCAGCAAGGATCCAAAACCACATACACATCGAATGCAAAGTAGTCATAAAGGTAACAGGGGAAATAATGAGGTCCTTAAAGATGCTGGCTCTCTTCTTCCTTCTTTGACGTAGGCCAAGGTAATTTCTCTAAGTCTTATTCCTTTTTTCTGAGCTACATGTTTCAGTCTGTTCTCTTGCTTCTATGGGCCTTTGCCCGTCCTCTTGTCCACTCCCGATCTGCTTACTGTATAGGGCAATGGTACAGCTGTGTTCAGCATCCCCCTTTCAGAGCCCTCACTTAAGCTCTAGTTAAAAGCAGGAAGGTTTCCCAGGCATAGTCTTCCTTTCATCTGGAAACCAGGATGAGCCACTCAGGGGGTTTAGGGGGGGCGGTGCTGCGTATCATGAGTAAGCTACAGAAGAAAAATCTATTTTCTGGACACAGAAGTACAGGCAAGAATTCTGGCTTCTTAGGGATTTCAGAATAACAAAAAACCTCAGAAAGGGAGGGCCACCAATCGTGGCAGGGCAGCCTAAGCTCCAGTTCTCTCTGCTTCTAGAGGTAACCAAGCAGCTCTAATCAGGGTCAAAACAAAGAAATTCTTGAGGAATATTGCATATCCTTATTACTTTCTAGCATGATATCAATTTCTCAGTGGCTTCAGTGTGTAGAGATACACTTTAGCTTTGTTTATCACCCCTTCAAATCCCTCAGAAAATTAAGATATGCAGTTGAAACCATCAGAATAAAAACCAGCCAGCATTCAAAGCTGCAAAAAACAGAGCCTGCATTGTCTAGTTAAGCAGAAAAGGAATGTATTAAGATGTTGGGCACCTTACAGTTTCTGAGAGGGCCTTATAATCAGGTTTACACGCTACGGGGCCTGTACTAACTAGGCTACTGGGTTTTCCAGTGAAGACTGTATCCCTTCTGCTTCTGGATAGAGGAATGGAAGCTTGTTCTTTTGCACTGTCAACACTGGATATGGAACTTAAGTCCTAGGGCCTTCACCCTAACTACCTTTGAAATCTGGATGTCCTTTTTTTAAAACTTTATTTCCATTTCTTTACTTTTTAGAAAACCTTTTTTATCTTGCAATAATTATAGATTCCCAGGAAGCTGCAAAAGTAGTTCAGAGAGGTCCCTTATACACTTCACCCAGTTTCCCCCAATAGTTACATTTTATATAACTACAACACAAGCAAAACAAGGAGATTGACGTTGGTACCATCCATAGACCTTATTCGGATTTTGTCCCTTTTACATGAATTCATTTATGTGTATGTGTGTGAGTGAGTTTGAGTGTACAAATCTACGCAGATATATAGATTCCCACTACCAAAAATAAGATACAAAACTGGTCCATCACTGTAAAAATCGCGTTTGTGCTACCCTACCTACTGCGTATTGTCCTTAACCCCTGCAACCATTCATCTGTCTCTGTCTCTATGCTTTTATCATTTCAAGAATGTCATGTAAATGTGGTCATAAATGATCTTTTAAGATTGGCTTTTTTTCACTCAGCATATTACCCTTCAGATCCTAACTCTTCAGATCTAACTATTCAGATCTTCAGATGTAACTATTGTGTTAGTTGACAATGAAAAGTTAGTTACTTTTCATTGTCAACTAGTGTTCCAAGGTACAGATATCCCATAGCTTGTTTAAGTGTTCACCCACTGAAAGGCATTCTGGTTGTTTCTAGTTTGGAAGTATTACAAATAAATTTGCTCTGAATATTCATGTGCAGGTTCTCTGATCAACTTTTAAACCAATGTCTTTCTCAGGTGGGTCTGCTTGATAGAGCCCAGGCCAGAGTTTGTGCCCAAGGTTCTTAACAGACCTCCCTTTATCATCATTAGCCCCTACTGGTCATTTAGTACAATTTCTAACATATACAAGGTAGACAGAAATGTATAATGAACACCCATGTCCATCACTGAGCTTCAACAGTATCATGATTCTGCCATTTCCTTCATCCATAACTCCACCTGCTCTCCCTACAAACACTTGATTTTGAAACAGATCCCCAAAATATAATTTTATCTGTGAATATTTCAATATATATCTCCAAAAATGAAGAATTAAAAAATATATAACTAAAATGCCATTATCCCAGTGTCATACTTTGGGTGCCTCCAGAAACTAATAACAAAACAAAGACTTGAATGCAAATAGTCTATTTGAGAGGGGGACCCAAGAGGGAAGAGGGGGAAGTGAGACAAAGGGAAGGTTGTAAGTTAGACATTGGCAGAAAGCTGCTCTGGCAAGCATTAACTCCTCAGCATTTGCAGACACCCAAGGGCAGGCCAAGGTTTCAGCAGGCAGAGAAAGCCCTCAGCAAAGAGATGCAGATGCTGACAGCTGAATTCTGGGTAGCATGGTGTGTGACCATGGGACCTGGGAACTGACAGCATCTCCTACACAGGCATAAAAACAATTAACAAGTAACCAGCCAGCATTCACATTTCCCCTAGTGTCTCATCATTCTTTTTAACAGCTTATGTGTCCAAATTATGATCCAAATAAAGTCCATACATTGTAATTGATTTATATAATTTTTAAGTCTGTTTTCCTCCAACTTTTTATTTTGAAAATTTTAAACATACCACAAATTTGGAAGAATTTCATTGTGAACAACTATACATCCACCAAGATTATACAGTAATCATTTTTAATATACTTGTTTTATCACATATCTACCATCTATTCATCTTTTTATACAAATTGTATTTCTTGATGCATTACATAGGAAATTGCAGGTGTCAATTTACACCTAAATGTTTCAGCATAAAAATCATTGCTAAATCATTGTTTACTGTGTTTTTTTCTTTTGAAGTAAAATTTAAACAATGAAATTCACAAATTTTAAGTGTATATTTGTTGAGTTTTGACAATGCGTACACCTTTGTAACCCACACCCCTGTCAGGATACAAAGCGTTTCTACCACCTCAGAAAGTTTTCTCATACCCTATCCCCAACTCCTCAAAGGCAAACCACTCTTCTGATTTTTTAACGTAATGTTGTTTCTGATGTCTCTTATTTTTCCTTCTAACATCTGTGGGATCTGTAGTGATGACTGCTCTTTCATTCCTGAACTGGTAATTGGGATTCTTATTGAGAGACTATTACCCATGGGTTTCTGTTACCTGAAAACTAGGTTTGCCTCTTGGTGGCTATTGAGTCAAAAGACACAACCAAGCCAAAGAACGGGAGAAAGAAGGATTTATTGCTTGCAGCAAGTAAGGAGAATACCAGGGATCTTTCCCAAAGCACTGTCTCCCTAAACAGCAAAATTGCTAAGGGTACATGCATGTTCAATGAAGGGGGTGGGGCAGTGTATTCATATTCATGAAGGGGCTTGAGCAGAGGAGAATTCAACATAGAATTGGGGCAAATATTAACAGAGTCCAAGCTTTAGTTGATTGAAGTCACAAGGATCAGAAAATGTCAACATCAACCTCTTCATTCCTTTAGTTCCAGTTGACCTGGTGGTTGAGCGTGGGGGTGGGGGTGGGGGTGGGGGTGGGGGGAGTTTGAATTCTGCAAAAGAGCTCAAGAATGTGCCTCAGGCTAACCTTTATCACTGTAACAGAACTGGGAGTCTTTACAACTGATTTATTATCTTTGTTATTTTCACTTGTCTTGCCTGATAACAGTTGTTTGTTCCTGCATTCTTTTGTTCCCTTAAAATCTCAATTACTGAGATCTGTTAGGGATAAGCATTGTGCAGGCTTAGATCACAAAATGGCTTAGGTCCAGAATGGCTTCTCTGTGTCAAGAAAGCCATGCCCGGTTCTCTTTCTCCAGGGAACCCCCCCACCCCCAACCCTATCTGCTTACATGTCTTCATGTTTCTGCACATCTTGTGAGGAGAGCACTTACCTTCTCAAGGATATTGTTGGTATAGCAAATAGCCTTGGTAAATAGTGATAGTGGCTTCCTCCAGACGAGAGGACAGGTTTATTTACTGTCCAGTATAATAAAGATAATTTCTACTTCAGAGGCAAAAAACAGGCAGGTTTGCTTGCAGTATATTTTAAAATATTAAGTTTCCCTAAGCTTGGAATTCCTTAGCTGGGATGCTAACTCACTACATTTGCAACGTCTACTTGAGCAACATCTATATTATTCTTGAGGGATTTGGGGGCCTAAAGGAAGTGATGCAAACATAAGGCTCATTCTGCTTGCTGTGCCATGAGCAATAAAGTCCTATCTCTGGCCCAGGAATCTCATTTAGTCCGCCAGCAGCCATGAAACTGTGGCAGGCTAACCTGGTTAGCTTTCCAAATAGGGTACGATCTCAAACCCTTGAAATTCTTGACAGTTCTCAATTTTTATTTCTTCTTAACAACTGACAAGGAGCTTATCAATTTTGTTGATCTTTTCAAAGAACAACTTCCAGTTTTGCTAATTTTCTCTATTTTTTTTCTCTTCGATTTAATTGAATTCTGCTCTTATCGTTATTTTCTTCCTTCTGCACACTTTGAATTCACTTTTCTTTTTCTAGCTTCTTAATGTGGAACCTTAGGTGACTGATTTTTGATCGCTCTTCTTTACTAACATAATATTGAAAGCTATAAATTTCTGTACGTGCGCACTACTTTAGCTGCATCATACAAATGTTATGTTGTATTTTTTTTTTATTCAGTATGAAATACTATTCAACTTTCTTTAGATTCCAAGTGTTTTAACTCTATTAAGGCTTATTTTAAGATCTAGTATATGGTCTGTTTTGCTGAATGGACCATGTTCACTTGAAAAGAATATGTATTCTGCAGTCATTGAATGTGAGAACAGCTAAACATCAAGGAAGTTGTATTAGTCAGTGTTCTCTAGAGAAACAGGACCAACAGAACAGATTATGTATATGGAATTGGGTCAAGTGATCATTGAGGCTGACAAGTCACAACATCTGCAACTGGCAGGCAAGCTGGAGACCGAGGAGAGCCAATGGTGTAGTTCCAGTCCCATTCTGAAGGCCAGAGATACAGGAAGAGCTGATGTTTCAGTTCAAATCCGAAGGAAGGGAAAAACGGATATCCCCGCTCTAAGGCAGCCAGGAAGGAGGAGCTCCATCTTTCTTCACCCTTTTTCTGCTATTCAGGCCTTGAAAGGTTTGGACGAGGCCCACCCACATTAGGGAGGGCAACCGGCTTTACTCAGTTTACCACTTCAGATGTTATTCTCATCCAGAAACACCTTCACAGACACAGCTACAATAATACTTGACCAAATATCTTGGCACCTCATGGCCCAGTCAAGCTGACACATAAAGTTAACCATCGTACAGGTCACAACCATTACAGAGGTTGACAATCTTGTTCAAATTATCTATGGATTTCCTGATTTTTTTGTTCAATTGTTGTCTTTATCGCTGAGATTATAATTATGGAACTATTTCTTCTTTTAGTCCTGTCAATTTTTGCTTCATATATTTTGAAGTTCTGTTATCAGGCACATCCATATTCATGGTTAGGTACACACACATTATTTCTTCCAGAGAAATTGATCTTCTGATCATTATTAAATATCCCTCTTTAGCTCTGGTAATACTTTTTGTCTCAAAGTCTATTTTTCTGCTATTATAATAGCCATCCATAAGATATGCTTATGGTATCTTTTTTTTTTTAACATCTTTATTGGGGTATAATTGCTTTACAATGGTGTGTTAGTTTCTGCTTTATAACAAAGTGAATCAGTTATACATATACATGTGTTCCCATATCTCTTCCCTCTTGCGTCTCCCTCCCTCCCACCCTCCCTATCCCACCCCTCCAGGCAGTCACAAAGCACCAAGCCGATATCCCTGTGCCATGCGGCTGCTTACCACTACCTATCTACCTTATGTTTGTTAGTGTATATATGTCCATGACTGTCTCTCGCCCTGTCACAGCTCACCCTTCCCCCTCCCCATATCCTCAAGTCCGTTCTCCAGTAGGTCTGTGTGTTTATTCCTGTCTTACCCCTAGGTTCTTCATGACATTTTTTTTTCTTAAATTCCATATATATGTGTTAGCATACGGTATTTGTCTTTTTCTTTCTGACTTACTTCACTCTGTATGACAGACTCTAGGTCTATCCACCTCATTACAAATAGCTCAATTTCGTTTCTTTTTATGGCTGAGCAATATTCCATTGTATATATGTGCCACATCTTCTTTATCCATTCATCCGATGATGGGCACTTAGGTTGTTTCCATCTCCGGGCTATTGTAAATAGAGCTGCAATGAACATTTTGGTACATGACTCTTTTTGAATTTTGGTTTTCTCAGGGTATATGCCCAGTAGTGGGATTGCTGGGTCATATGGTAGTTCTATTTGTACTTTTTTAAGGAACCTCCATACTGTTCTCCATAGTGGCTGAACCAATTCACATTCCCACCACAGTGCAAGAGTGTTCTCTTTTCTCCACACCCTCTCCAGCATTTATTGCTTCTAGATATTTTGATGACGGCCATTCTGACTGGTGTGAGATGATATCTCATTGTAGTTTTGATTTGCATTTCTCTAATGATTAATGATGTTGAGCATTCTTTCATGTGTTTGTTGGCAGTCTGTATATCTTCTTTGGAGAAATGTCTATTTAGGTCTTCTGCCCATTTTTGGATTGGGTTGTTTGTTTTTTTGTTATTGAGCTGCATGAGCTGCTTGTAAATTTTGGAGATTAATCCTTTGTCAGTTGCTTCATTTGCAAATATTTTCTTCCATTCTGAGGGTTGTCTTTTGGTCTTGTTTATGGTTTCCTTTGCTGTGCAAAAGCTTTGAAGTTTCATTAGGTCCCATTTGTTTATTTTTGTTTTTATTTCCATTTCTCTAGGAGGTGGGTCAGAAAGGATCTTGCTGTGATTTATGTCATAGAGTGTTCTGCCTATGTTTTCCTCTAAAAGTTTGATAGTTTCTGTCCTTACATTTAGGTCTTTAACCCATTTTGAGCTTATTTTTGTGTATGGTGTTAGGGAGTGATCTAATCTCATACTTTTACATGTATCTGTCCAGTTTTCCCAGCACCACTTATTGAAGAGGCTGTGCTTTCTCCACTGTACATTCCTGCCACCTTTATCAAAGATAAGGTGTCCATATATGCGTGGGTTTATCTCTGGGCTTTCTATCCTGTTCCATTGATCTATATTTCTGTTTTTGTGCCAGTACCATACTGTCTTGATTACTGTAGCTTTGTAGTATAGTCTGAAGTCAGGGAGCCTGATTCCTCCAGCTCCGTTTTTCGTTCTCAAGATTGCTTTGGCTATTCGGGGTCTTTTGTGTTTCCATACAAATTGCAAAATTTTTTGTTCTAGTTCTGTGAAAAATGCCAGTGGTAGTTTGATAGTGATTGCATTGAATCTCTAGATTGCTTTGGGTAGTAGAGTCATTTTCACAATGTTGATTCTTCCAATCCAAAAACATGGTATATGTCTCCATCTATTTGTATCATCTTTAATTTCTTTCATCAGTGTCTTATAATTTTCTGCATACAGGTCTTTTGTCTCCTTAGGTAGGTTTATTCCTAGATATTTTATTCTTTTTGTTGCAATGGTAAATGGGAGTGTTTTCTTGATTTCACTTTCAGATTTTTCATCATTAGTATATAGGAATGCCAGAGATTTCTGTGCATTAATTTTGTATCCTGCTACTTTACCAAATTCATTGATTAGCTCTAGTAGTTTTCTGGTAGCATCTTTAGGATTTTCTATGTATAGTATCATGTTATTTGCAAACAGTGACATCTTTACTTCTTCTTTTCTGATTTGGATTCCTTTTATTTCCTTTTCTTCTCTGATTGCTGTGGCTAAAACTTCCAAAACTATGTTGAATAAGAGTGGTAAGAGTGGGCAACCTTGTCTTGTTCCTGATGTTAGTGGAAATGCTTTCAGTTTTTCACCATTGAGGATGATGTTGGCTGTGGGCTTGTCATATATGGCCTTTATTATGTTGAGGAAAGTTCCCTCTATGCCTACTTTCTGGAGGGTTTTTATCATAAATGGGTGTTGAATTTTGTCAAAAGCTTTTGCTGCATCTATTGAGATGATCATATGGTTTTTCTCCTTCAATTTGTTAATATGGTTTATCACATTGATAGATTTGCGTATATTGAAGAATCCTTGCATTCCTGGAATAAACCCCACTTGATCATGGTGTATGATCCTTTTAATGTGCTGGTGGATTCTGGTTGCTAGTATTTTGTTGAGGATTTTTGCATCTATGTTCATCAGTGATATTGGCCTGTAGTTTTCTTTCTTTGTGACATCCTTGTCTGGTTTCGGTATCAAGGTGATGGTGGCCTCGTAGAAGGAATTTGGGAGGATTCCTCCCTCTGCTATATTTTGGAAGAGTTTGAGAAGGATAGGTGTTAGCTCTTCTCTAAATGTTTGATAGAATTCGCCTGTGAAGCCATCTGGTCCTGGGCTTTTGTTTGTTGGAAGATTTTTAATCACAGTTTCAATTTCAGTGCTTGTGATTGTTCTGTTCATATTTTCTATCTCTTCCTGATTCAGTCTTGGCAGGTTGTGCGCTTATGGTATCTTATGGGTTACTACTTTCTACTGTCCAATCCAGCCTCCTATCCATCTTTCAGGGAATCTTCCTAAGTTCTGGACCATCAATAGCTAAACTTTTGTTTTCCAGTGCTCTTATTTATGAATTTTAAAATTCAGTTGTAGGGCTTCCCTGGTGGCGCAGTGGTTGAGAGTCCGCCTGCCGATGCAGGGGACGCGGGTTTGTGCCCCGGTCCTGGGGGATTCCATGTGCCGCAGAGCGGCTGGGCCCATGAGCCGTGGCCGCTGGCCCTGCGCGTCTGGAACCTGTGCTCCGCGACGGGAGAGGCCACAGCACACACACACACACACACACACACAAATTCAGTTGTAAAGATGTCTTTTCCGCTAGGTCTAGGAATTTGTGTTATGTAGTATGTGGCATGTAGTATGTGGTTGTAGTATGTGTCCAGTCTGCCATTTTAAATCAAACTTGCTTTTCTCCTTAAATCTTTAAATCAAACTCCCTCTTCTTCTTCTTAAGGAAGCAGTGGTGACAACGACCTGATTTAATCATGTAGTTAGATAAAGAAGGAACACGATCAATTCTAAGTAAGATGGGCTGGGAAAAGAGCCCTACAAATTCTCGTAGTAAAGGGGAGATAGAGTTTGTTCTGATTATAAAAAGAGTGCTAAGCTTGCCAGATTTATTGGTTTGATTTCTCACAATTTTTGCTTGTCTCATGTAGACTTTGAACTTGTCTTGAATTTCTCCAGTATTTGCCTAGAATTTTTAGATTTATTGGTGGATTCTGCTTTCAAGCTTATATAGTTCTAAAGTTATATTCAAACACTGCCATCTTGTGGGTCATTCCTTGGGTCTCCCAATCCCACCCCTCAAAACTCTCTCATGCAAATATATTCATCCAGAAGAGTTCAGGGATGTAAACTTTTATTAGGTGCTAACAGCTGCACTAAGAGCTCTACATATATCAAATCATTAAACTTCATAAGGCCTTTGTGAAGGAAGTACCGTTAATCCCGTGTTAGAGGTGAGGCCTAGATGGGTTATATAACGTGCCTTAGGTCTCACAGCTAGTAAGAATAGGAGTAAACTTTTATATTCAGGCAGTTTGCCTTCAGAACCTTTGCTTTTACTGCACCCACATGTGAAATGAATAAATCTAAAAACAACACAGTGAGACACAGTAATATGAATAAGCTATAGAACTAGTAGAGAAGACGGGATAACTGTTGGGAAAGGGCATCCGGGAAGGTGTCACAGATTTGTGAGGAGGTGGCCTCCTCTAAGTGAGAATTGGAAGGATAATCATTACATAGGAAGAACGCAGCTGGGACCATAGCCCCTGGAGCTAATAGCATGGAAACACCCTTTAGCTGTCTACTTTTCATCTGCTGTGTACCCTGTCTTCTTTTGGGAAACTACTTGTCACTGTGCTTCAACCACAGGACTCTAATGAGGGTTGTCAATCATGATACCCTTGAGTCCTCACCTAACCTGAGCCAATATCAGGGTACATCGGGGCACCTGGGAATTTTGTGCTTGAGGCAGAGGGCTCAGTGCTATCTTCCCTAATGGTCACACTGAGGTGTGTGTCAGAAAGCTGCTTCCAGCCAAGTGTTCTCACGTGGAAGACAGTTTGAAGTAAAAGATAATTAGGCCAAACAATAAGGTTCTAGTCATCTGTAGGCCAGCTGCACTGCTGATCTTCCTGTATTGGTAACCATTCTTGCAGAACCTGAACAGGTCTGGGCTTTGGGCCATTGCAAACATACAAGTTCTGATATTCTTTCTTCTGTCACCAGCTGAAGCAGGCACAGCACTGGCATTCCTTATCTCTAAACAACTTCAGTGGTAGCACAATACATTTTCATTATGAAGGACAGCACGATTAATTTATTTGGGAAAAAATGGCATTTGGGGAGTGTATTGGAAATGGTGTGGCTTAAACACTTCTGCAGTGCTCTATCTTGGCCTCATCTCAAACTCCATTCCTGATGCCTGGCCTATTCCCCTACTTCTTCTCCTCTAAATCACTGCAGTCTTCTAAAACCGTCCTTAGATTTATTTCTTGCTTTAAGCCTACTTTAGAAACTCCAGTCAGTTATTTTTTCTTAACTTTGATTTTTTTAATTAATCAAGTAAGAAAAGTGCAAATAAAAATGACAAATTCAAAATGATAGAAATTAAGAATCACCCATAACCCACCACACAGAGATAATCATTGTTATTGGTATATTTCTATCTCTTCTTTCTTCTATGTGTAAACACAAACAGAATTATTTTTTAAATGGCTAATTTTGGGGCTTCCCTGGTGGTGCAGTGGTTGAGTCTGCCTGCCGATGCGGGGGGACACGGGTTCGTGCCCCGGTCCAGGAGGATCCCACATGCTGCGGAGCGGCTGGGCCCGTGAGCCATGGCCACTGATCCTGCGCGTCCTGAGCCTGTGCTCTGCAACGGGAGAGGCCACAACAGTGAGAGGCCCGTGTACCACAAAAAAAGTAAAATAAAATAAATAAAAAATAAAAAAAATAAATGGCTAATTTTGATCTCTTCCTTCACCAAACACATCTACAATGCGTCAAATGAAATTGAATTGTACTTCATTTGTACTATTTCCTAATCATTTCAATATTCTGTCCTGCAAATTACCAGTGTCTTTGAAGGCACCTAATTTTCCAGGAAAATGGGGAGCAATTCCACATCCCTTGGCTTGCAATGTTCTTTCTTTCCCACTTCATCTGGTTATCTCCTACTCACTCTTCCAGTCTTAGTTCAACTTCTTTGGGAAGTTAGATTAAATTTATCATAGTATTATTTGCAGTTCTTGTAAAAGTTGTAAATTCTTTTCTTTTTTATAGATTTATTTATTTTTATTTATCTTTGGCTGCGTTGGGTCTTCGTTGCTGCATGCAGGCTTTCTCTAGTTGCGGCAAGCAGGGGCTACTCTTCGTTGTGGTGCGGGGGCTTTTCATTGCGGTGGCTTCTCGTTGTGGAGCACGGGCTCTAGGTGCGCGGGCTTCAGTAGTTGTGGTACGCGGGCTCAGTAGTTATGGCTCGCGGTCTCTAGGCGCGTGGGCTTTAGTAGTTGTGGCGCCTGGACTTAGTTGTTCCGCGGCATGTGGGATCCTCCCAGACTAGGGCTCGAACCCTTGTTCCCTGCATTGGCAGGCAGATTCTTAACCACTGCGCCACCAGGGAAGTCCCGAAAATTATTATGTGGGGGATTATCTGGGTGTATAAGTGTTTTGTTCACTATTGGATCCCTATGGCTTACCACAAGTGCCTGACACTGGCTATTGTTAAAATGAATGGAATAATTGGAATGGAATTGGAATAATTCTGCTGCTAAGGAAATACTTATTTATAAAAAGTAACATCTACCATTTAGGAAGTGTTACTATGTGCTAGGCACTCTAAGTGCGATATATCTCTATATAATTACATTTTCACAACCATAAAATGCATTATTGCTCCTGTTTTACAAATGAGGAAACTGAGGCTTCAAAAAAGCAAATTAACTTGTCCAGAGACTGATAAAAAGATTTGACCTTAGGTCAATGGATTCATTTACATTATTGACTTTGCCATTGCTAGCTTCTTTGTGCACGAATATAAAAGTCATCGTACACAGCTTATTTTCAAAATCACTCAATTTTAACATTACAAAATAGTTTTTGTTACACGTCAAAGAAGGAAGTAGGGCACTTAGAATAAGGGCCAAAGAGACAGAACACGGTACTGGGAGGGGCAGCAGCAGAGCTATTCTCCTTTCCCCTTCACTAACGAGCTGTGTGGCTTTGGGCTTCCGCAAGGCAGGCTCCAGAAAGAGTGAAGCTGAATGGGCAGCCCTTAAGACGACGTCTTATTGCCAACTCCGTCGTTCTATAGGTGGAGACTAAGTGACTTGCATAATTGACCACGTGGCAGAGCTGCACAGACACCTCCTGACTCCTAGTGTTGTTTGTTCTGAGTTACAGTAACCCTCCCTGAACAAACATTTACTGCGAGCCTACTGTTTCAGGCATTACCAGGCAGGATGTTTCCTTTTCGCTATCCTAGTATCGATTATTGGCTACTTGCTGTCCTCCCTAATTTTTTTCACTCGACCATTTTTAAAACGGTCCTTGGAGGCAGAGTTAAGGGGTAAAAAGCGTAGTACGAGCCTGGCATCAGGCACTGAGTAGCGTGACCTGGTGAGTGGCTTGGCCCGGGTCGGCGGCTGGCCCCGCACAGTGATCTAAGAAGGCAGTGACGCCTTCTGACCCAGGGAATGACCCCGGAAAAACCGGGGGTGGGAGTGGCCGGGGAGAGGCGAGGCTGAGTCTCTTTGAGACGACGCACTGGGCTTTCCTTTGACCCCACTGGTAGGGCGACGGGAGGAAACTCTCTTAGGTGCAAGATGCCTACGCCTGTGGTTTCTGCTGCGTGGTGACCAAGGCATCCGTCCAGGTCCCCAGAACTCAGTCTCTCCACCCGGGTTTATCCAGGATTCCAAGTCTCTAGTTGCGGGGAGAGGGAGGTTTCTCCTTGGGCGACTGCTGACCCCGTGGTGGAGGGACATTTCCACCACCCCCCGTTGGCCTAGAGTCCTCGGCCGCGGCCTTTCCCTGCCCCCGGCTACTGCTGGCTGCCCCAAGGCCGGAGGAGTCAAGTTCCTTTAGGGTGCCAAGGAAAGACCATAATTTAGGCGCTGCCACGCGAGGCCTTTTGGGCAGACACCAGCCAATCCTCCACAGGCATACACGAGCCGCAGCCAATCAGCGCCCGCCTTATTCCTGGGTCCCGCCTGTGCCGGGCCTTCCTCCCTGCCCCTTCTCTAGACGTCTGTAGACGCGGCGGCTGTTGATGCAGCCGCTTCCGGAGCTGACCCGGGCCTGGGGACCGGCCTCCACTGGGGCCCTTCGTTTTCTTCTGCTGCCTTCACTGAGGATGAGTCCCTGCGCGACCGTGTGCCCACCCCGCGGAGACCACCGGAGCATTTTCATCTAGCGACTGGTGAGGGAGGGCTCGGCGCGGCCCGACCGTGCGGAACGGGCAGAGGCAACGGCGTCCTTTGAGTCGTGGGGCGACGGGACAGTGCTATCTTTCCGGAGGGTGCGGGTGACCGCGGGCCCCGGTGTCCCGGGTGGGCCGCGGGGAGGGGACTCAGCGGCGCCGAGGCTGCCGGGCTCAGCGAGAGGCGGCGCGGGGCCGGCCGCGGGGCCCGGGTTCCGGCGGCCGCCTCCCCGCTGCCGCCCGGAGCTAATGAATGGTCTGTGCGGGCGCCGCACTACCTTGCGGTCCAGCCTGCCAAGCCCTCCAGCGACGTTGCGCTGCTAGTTTCTGATAGTTGTCTCGTGTCACTTCCCCTGGAGCCTTGAATTTGAAGCCATTTCTCGAGGCGCCCACGTCTCTTACCCCATTCGTGGCGTCACAGAAGTTTTAGTTAAGTCTGGGGAGGCTAACGATGAAGTTCAGTGTGAATCTACCTGTTATGTGAAAAGGGACCCGTTCTTTCTTGGGGGGATGGGGGGACACAGGATAGAGGCCTTTTGTTCTTGTATCATGTTGCCGATTTCTAAAAAGTTTTAGTTCATCAGCGAAACAAGTAACCCAGGGTATCCGTGACTCTGGATTTCCAACGTAGGTAGTAAAACTTAAAGGGTGTTAGCCGGACAGGATATTTTTCAGGAAGCAGAGATTGATGTAGCATCTTTTTTTTTTTCTTCTCATGCCTGGAAGTAGGGCGTTTGAAAGTCGAGATTTATCAGAAGTACTAAAAGAATGTGACTTTTATGAGTGGTAGCGTTTCTATGCCCACGTTGTGCGAATTCACGTCCTTCCATAGCTCCTTGATCTTTTCACTGCCCTTTTTATTTTAAATTCCTTGAATTTTTTTATAGGTTTTAGAAACTGATATAGGGCAGATAAGGGCAGAAAGAGATGTTTTCTAAAAAAGAATTAGAGTATAGATATTTGCTGAAAGTACAGATATTTAGTCAAAGCGGTTTACTTCAAGGAATTTAAAAAATGGTTTTCCATTTAAAAATTTTTAAAAAACTTGTGTCCAGGCAGACGTAGAGAATGGACTTGAGGACACGGGGAGGGGGAAAGGTAAGCTGGGACGAAGTGAGAGAGTGACATGGACATATATACACTACCAAATGTAAAATAGATAGCTAGTGGGAAGCAGTCACATAGCACAGTACTTTGCGACCACCTAGAGGGATGGGATAAGGAGGGTGGGAGGGAGATGCAAGAGGGAGGGCATATGGGGATATACGTATGCACATACGTGTGCATATAGCTGATTCACTTTGTTATACAGCAGAAACTAACACAACATTGTAACGCAATTATAGTCCAATAAAGATGTTAAAAAAACACAACTTTTGTCCAGGGCTTTCAGTATGCTAAATTCTACATTATGCTTCGGAACCATAAAGTTCAATAGACCATATTGCATAAGGAGCTCAGTGTTACTTGGTTAATTATTATAAATGATGTCAAAGTTAGTTTATTATCTTCTTTCTTTCTTTTTTTTTTTATCGTCTTTTGGCCGTGCCATGTGGCATGCGGTATCTTAGTTCCCCTACCAGGGATCGAACCCGCACCCCCTGCCGTGGAAGTGCAGAGTCTTAACCACTGGACTGCCAGGGAAGTCCCTTTATTATCATTAATAGGGCAGTAATTCTTTGCCACCTCCAGAGATGTGCTTGCCCCCTAGAATTTGGGGAATTGTTCAATTGTGAAGCTGGGTTTTGCACTAATAAAATATTGAAGTTTCTATCCTTTGTACCCAGAGAATAATTGAGAAAACAGAATAAAATAAAATACAGTATTGATAAAGCTAAATTATTAATTTCCTAAAGTAGTAAGTCTTGATGTTTTAAAATTATGTGAACTCTTTTCAGGGCTTACAGAAGGAATTAAAAATTTTTTTAATTCATCAATTATGAGTCGCTATAATTTGTAGCTTTGTGACAGTTAATATAGATACAAGTTTTTAAGGAAGGTATTTTGATTTTAGAGAGCTCTTTAAAAATTTAAGCCTACTTGTTGAATACATATTATATTTAGTGACAAATGTGAGTAAGTATGGCATTCTCTTCCCTGCCTTAAGGAGCTTTATGTGTAGTCAAGGTCCACACTTTTACAAGGCATGTTGTCATCACTTTGCAGATGAAGAAATTGAGGATTAGGAAGATTAAGCTACTTGACCAAGGTTTTAGATAATAGGAACCCAATTCCTAGTTAATACATACAGGGCAATACAGGGTGGAAAGAGGATTAAATTAGTTCATTTATGTAAAGCACTACGCTTGTCCATGTGAAAGTTCAAAAGATGGTAGATGTAATGTTTGTAAGCCATGGATAAGTTGACAGCCCTGTAAAGGTTTGGGTAAAAACATTCCAAGCAGAAAGGGCTTTGATATAGTTATTCTGTTTTTTTGATCAATATATTATATCACTATGTTCCTTTCCTTCGTAACATTTCTTGGGTGCTTACATGTGCATGAATTGTCTCATTTATTTTTCAGAACAACTCAGGAGATAAATAGTTTTTATTCCCTTTTTACAAGTGAGAGAATTGAAGCTTAGGTAGCTGTTATGTGCCCAGGGTCATTTAGTTAGTGGTTACTAGCTCAGTGTTCTGAATTCACAGTCTGAACTTTGTGTGCTACGTGGTTGCCAAGTCTAACTGGCATCCTCTTCCTGAGATCACAAGGCTATTAACACATGAAATATAGATATTGGTCCATTTTGGTCTTGGATATGTGAGAGAATAGCATGATCAGATTTGTGTTTTCGGAAGATAACTGAACTCTTCACCAAGGTTAAATAGGATTGTGAGCCATTGTTGAGGGCTCAACCTCTACTGGCTGGCACCTTTGTGGTGGACCAGTCTGCAAGGTTAACAATCACCTGTGTAGCTAGCTACACTCTTCCACCTCAATTTCTCATCAACACTTTGTATTCATCACATATAAAGCAAAAATTTTCTCCTTTAATTTCTATTTGTTCCTTTTGTTTTCAGTTTGTTTTATTTTTCTAATTTACGAAGTATTTACCCTTTACTCTTCTTCTTGGCTGCTCTATCTGTAGTCAAGCCAGAAACCTAGGAGTTGACCACATCTTGTCAACTCAAGGCCCTAAATATGTTTCTGAATTGCTCACTTTCATTATCCCTGAAGAAAGGCACATAAGGCTGTCTATAATCTAGTTCATCCCTGTGTATATATTAGGCCATATGCATTTCTGTCTTCTGAATTACTTAGAATTTTCAGAATGGACCAAGGTGATTTTAGTGCTTTTATATTTACTGTTACTTCTGCCTCAAATGCCCACTTGCCCTGAATTTATCAGGCAAACACATACTCATCTCATCTCCTTTGAGGAATCTTCCCTTTATCCCTCTTGTTGACTCCCCATTCCTATGAGTCACTTGTTATATCTTTATCATAGGTTTTAATCATGATATATTTTTAGTACTTGCTTAAATAAAAATCATTCTCCTCTACCAAACTGTGCCCCACTGATGGTGGAGACTGCGTAATAGATAATAAATCTCGTTCAGTCAATACAGTTGTTAAATGAGCTATATTTTCACTTAAATATTGTCCATGAGTCTGTACTAGAATATCTAGAATATTTAAGTCCTACGTATTTTTGTTTTCGCAGTACCTTGTGACCTGCAGATGCACTGAAGAGGCAGCATAGTGTTGTAGAAATAGCTTGGACTTTACTGTGAGATAGATCTGTGTTTGAATTCTAACTCCTCTTTTACTGATAATGTGATTTGGGTGGCTTACTTAACCTCTTTGATGTAAAATATCACATCATGTAAAATATCCCATGCTTAATAAGTATTTGCTTTCTTTGCCTTCAGTAAGCATTTGTTGAAAGCATGAATAAGATTAACGCTAGACATTGGGCCAGGAATTTAGGAAAGATGTGAGGTCAGGAGACAGATTTGAGGATTATGAGCACAGGTTAAAGTTAACATGAAGAGATTGAAATTACGCAGGGTGCGTATGAATTAGAGAGGAAAAGAAGACTGAAGGTGGAACATTGAGAGAAGCCTAATATTTGAAGGTCAGGGGAAGGGAAAATGCCCTTGGAAGAAGTGGTAGGAGAGAGATCCCATGCATAAATGCTTCAGTGGTTCCCTATGCTTTCAGTACTCCTTCCTAGATTCCTTACGAGAATGTCGTGGTCATGACTCGAAAGCAGAGAAGTCAAGTAACATTACCAAAAGTATTTGGCAGTTTGGAGGTCATTGGTAACCTTAGTATGTGTGGTTTCATAGGAGAAGAATGCTTGGAAACTAGTAGCAGAGACATTGAAGCCCAAACATGAACTTAGGAATAAAAATTTCTTATCTTTTTGTTACTGAAGAAATGATAGTAATAAAAGCTGCTATTTGTTTTTTTTTTTGTTTTTTTTTTTTGCGGTACGCGGGCCTCTCACTGTTGTGGCCTTTCCCGTTGCGGAGCATAGGCTCCGGACACACAGTCTCAGCGGCCGTGGCTCACGGGCCCAGCTGCTCCGCGGCATGTGGGATCTTCCTGGACCGGGGCACAAACCCGTGTCCCCTGCATCGGCAGGCGGACTCCCGACCACTGCGCCACCAGGGAAGCCCCAGAACTGCTATTTGTTGAATGTACATTTGGTAGCAGGTACCATGATAAGCAGCTTTATTTATCATTACGGTAACCCTTTGAGGTTGGTGGCATTGTCTCCATTTTCAGAAGAAGAAATGAAGCCTTGGAGACATTATGTAATTTGTAGAGTTATGTAATTGGTAACAGCTGGCATTGCTATATTTGAATCCAAGTATGTAGGATTCTAAGAAATGTTAGCTCTTAGTCACTTAGTCCCTTCATAATTTATGTTCATAGTACTCTGTGCCTCTCTCATTATATAGTATAGTATCACTTTTGTTTATATTTAATATTCTTTTTTCCCTTTTAAGTGTTTAAATTATGTATAGTAACAAATTGGGGAATTCTTTTCTCTTATATCTTAATTATATCCTGTAGGGTTTGAGTTATTCACATAAGTAGTTCCTTTCAGGTATTAGGAAGACACTGAAAACACAAAGATGGCAAAAGTTTAGAGCCGCAAAGGGATGAAATTAACTACACGTGACTATTTTGCCATCTGTCATGTTTTCCAGTTTAAACATTTTAAACTACTTGAGGCTTTGGTACTTTTTTCTTCATGTCAACTAACTACCAAACACTTTGCTTATTTATATATAGTCTAGTAGAAACAGAACTGGAGCTAGAAAGGACTAGGAGTTATCTGCGTCTGTGCTATCATTTCCAGATGGGGAAATCAGAATAGTTAAGAACTAGTTAGGTTTAGGATTTCTGACTTAGTGTGGTTTGAAATGGGAGTGGAAAATACAGATTTGGAATGTTTATGGCTGGTGCACAGAAATTTTTCCTATACATATATGTAAACTCACTTGTGTCGCTCTAAATAGTTTTATAACCGTTTTTCCTCTGTCATTCAGATAAATACAGTAGTCTCTTGGTATCACCAGGGCATTGGCTCTAGGACCCCAACGGATACCAAAATCTACAGATACTCAAGTCCCTTATATAAAATGGCATAGTATTTGTATATAACCTACATATATCCTCCAGTATACTTTAAATCATCTCTAGATTACTTAGACTATCTAAATACAATGTCAGTGCTATGTAAATATGGTTGAACCTTGAACAGCATGGGTCCACTTATACTCGGATTTTCATCAGTAAATGTGTACTGCAGTACTACGGGATCTGCCTTTGGTTGAAGTTGCCCACGTTGAACCGCGAATACCAGGAACCTAGTATAGGGAAAGCCAGCTGTAAGAGGGTCATTGTGTTGTTCAAGGGTCAGCTATAGTTGAAAATGCTGTGTAAATAGTTGGCCAGCATGAGGCAAATTCAAGCTTTTGTTTTTGGAACTTTCTGGAATTTTAAAATATTTTCAGTTGAAGCTTGGTTCAGTTCATGGTTGTGGAACGTGCAAATATGGAGGACCGACTGTGTTTTTTTAATAAATTAAAATGAAAAAAAGTATTTTGTGGAACTTAATTTGATACCTTGGAGAAGAGAATTTATGTAGAATTTCTACTATAAAAGCTTTAAAATCTAGGCATTATAGATGGGTTGACTACTAATTTAAAATCCAGAGCACAAAAATATTGAAAGAAGAAGATAATTAGGAGATTATAAATAAAAAGATGATGGAGAAATGCTTAGAGTAAAGTAGTCCACTCTAGATATAAAATTTCTAATATTTTATATTGGTGGTTAGTTTTCTAACAGGAAGTGAAGAAACTGAAGGCTAGTAGCTTTTCAGGTAGTTGACAATGATATTTCATTTCTCCAGATCTGAATGGGCAAAGCAGACACGTTAGCATATTGGAAGAAAGCTAGAGGCTCATGTATGATGGTTGAGTTTTCTAGACTTTCCTGTGGCCTCTCTAATCAATATATTAGCATTTATTTATATTTTTAAGATGTTTATTTTAAAATAGGTATACATATACATGGTAAAGCATTCAGAAGAGGTTAGTAGTAGTAAAAAATAAGTCTGCCTTCCATATCTGTCTCCAACCATTGGTGGTCTTCCCTAGAGCAACCACTGTTAACCATTTTCTTGTGTATTCTTCTAAACATCTTTCATGCATATTCAAGCATAAACATATATTTATATGTACATTTTCTCATACGTGGCATTACAGATACATCTAGTTTTAAGAGACATTTCACAATATATCTTGCAGATTATTTCATGTTAGAAAATATATAGCTACTTTATTCTTTTTGATACATGAATAATCTTCTGTTGAATGGACCTGCCACAACTATCTTTTAACTATTTAGGTTTTTTCCATGCAGTGATGCAATGAATGTTCTTGTACTTATGCCACTTCACACATGGATATAGTTTTACAGGATAAATTCTTAGGAGTAAAACTGAGTCAGAAGGAATGTGCATTTTACATTTTAGTAAATATTACTGAATTGCTGTCCATTAACACTGTACTGATTTATACTCACCAACAATGGAGTAGAGTTTCTATTTCTTCACAACCTTGTCAATGCATAGTAATATCAACCTTTTTGATCTTTGTCATTCTGATAGATAAAAATGGTGTCTCATTATAGTTTTAATTTACATTTCTTTTGAATGATGTGAGTCTCTTTTTAAAAATCCATTTAAATCCACCACCACCCCTTTTTTTTTGAGAAATGTCATACTCTTTGACTTTTATTCTGTTGGCCTCTTAATGATTTGTAGAGGTGATATATTAAGGAAAAATTTTCTCCTTTTTTGTCTTTAAAATTTTTTATGTATGTTTTAAATACTTGTAGTGTTTGAATACATGTAGTCAAGCATACATCTTGGTAAAAGATTACTGCTAATCACAAAGAACAAATATCTCATGTTAATGATTTTAGTGTTTTCCTGTGAATGGGAAGGTGCAAGAATCTGGTCTTCTTACCTACCTAGGAGCCGGTAGATCCAAAGCATAGAATGCTTCATCCTGTTTTTCCCATCCTGAATTTCCCTCAGGATGTACTGTCAGTGGGCGTCTGCAGTGGGTTGCAACTTAGCCTTTTGTGTTACTGGATGACGAGCTACACTCTTCTTTAATGGTTAAAGCAGATTTACAATGTGTATTTGACAGACCGTAAGACAGGCTGTTTTAGTTAGCATAAAGTTCAAGCCAAATCATGTATAAGCCAGAATGACTTCCCCATATCTCAGTATGTGAAAATTCTTTCTATCGGTGGAAAGTTTGTTTGTTTTTAACATGGTTAGTTAAATTTATTGATATTAGCAACAATAACAGAGCAGATAATGCAAAACTGAGGCCATCTGAAAAACAATATCAAGGTGGCTTTGAAGTGCATTTCTTTTAAAAGTTACCTTTGAAATGGACAGGCGACTACAATTCCAGGGCTTGAAAAGCACTTCAAACACAGGAACAAAGTAATCTCTCTCTCCTTTCCTCCCTTCCCCCACTCCTCCCTCTCTCTCTCCTGTCAAATGACAAAATTAAAACAATTTAGTAACGACTTGGATGTCCTTTGTTCAAGGGAAAACAACGCCTGGATTGCGGGGGGCGTGGGGGGGGGAGTCAGTGCTCACTGGCGGTGAAGCAATCTTCCAAGGGATTTTGGGCAAGAGAGACTTACAGAATGTTAGAAGAGGCAACTCTGAAGCAGGGTGCGCTTGGCTAGGAGGTTGGGGATTTCCTAATAAGGCGTGCAGGTCCTGTTTTCTAGAGTGAGGTGAACTCGCTAAAGCGGAGTTGGAGGATTGTTGTTAGGTTTCCTTGACAGGTGTGTCCTGTAGGTGCAGACTGACAGGTTTAGATTTGTGCTGTGGGTGAGGCCACTGGGGTGGCCTCCATTTTGGGGGTCCTGATTAAATGCATTAACTTAATCACTCCACATGAACATGTCTACTTGTAATGTCTGGATTCTGAAATAAAGTGTGAGTGAAGTCAAATAACTTAGACATACCACGGATGTGAGAGTCCTTTGACCCTTCCAGTTACCTGTATGGTAACATTTGTAGAATCCGGGCAGACAGGCCGAGGGTTGCTGCCAAGTGGATCCACTTCCCTTTCTTCCTCAACTTACTTGGGTGGAGGTGGATGGAGCCACCTTTCAGTCAGGCTGTGGCCGAGCAGAACTAACCTCCCTTATCAGAACTGGGAGAGGAGGTCGAGCTTTTGTCAGTGAAGCTCTAACCTTGCCACACATTCCATAGGGAGAAAATATCACAGGAAGGAGGAGTGACTGTCCTATCCGTGAGAAGTTGGTAGCCTCATTTGTTTGCTTGTTTGTTTTTGAAATAGGAATTAGGGGCACTTAAATATGGAGGTAATTGTACTGTAAAATACTTGAGCAAGAGATAGATTGTGTAGTTTTTACTCTGTCTTTCTCCTTCTCTTCTAGGTCCCACTTGCAATCATGGATATTTGAAAGGAGTGGACAGTGTGGAGGGGGAGCTCCCCTCCTCCTCCCCGTGGTGCTTGACTCCAGGAATAATTTATAAACTGTGGAAAGCTTTTTTTTAAATAAAGAACTTGTGTTTGATATAAACTTGATAGGGCTATTTATAATTTTTGGATTTAAGTGCCAAAATACATTGTACAGATCTATATAGTTTTATACTGTTGCCATGAGGATTTAAATTATAATCCTAAACAGGCCATTTATTCTCTATAAATCTTTCTGAATAGCACCTTTGTGTCCTGGCTTTTTCATTTTTTAAAATCATCTGACTGTTCAGAAGAAGTAAGCTGCATTAAAACAATTAGGATGAATTCTTCCATCCCTGACTGCACATCAAAATGTCGATCCCTGAAGCATGCTTTGGATGTCCTTTCTGTGGTAACAAAGGGGAGTGAAAACCAGATTAAGGCCTTTCTCTCCAGTCATTGTTACAATGCTGCAACTATCAAGGATGCCTTTGGCAGAAATGCCCTCCACCTTGTTTCCTCCTGTGGAAAGAAAGGAGTGTTAGATTGGCTTATTGAGAAAGGAGTGGATCCATTGGTGAAAGACAAGGAGTCAGGATGGACAGCTTTGCATAGAAGCGTTTTTTATGGACATATTGATTGTGTTTGGTCTCTATTGAAGGTAAGTGTCATTTGTTTATTTAAAACTATTTGGTCTGGCATGTATTTTTCTTAATCTTTTTCATATATTCCACTTACTTTCCAAAAGAGATTTGAGTTCTTATCAGTTGTTTGATATCTTTTACTATTACAACTCATCTTTAGAATTCAAATCTCATATATCCTTTTAATTTAAACCTTTTATGATGTAAAATTTTAAACATATACCAAAGTTTACAATGTATCATGAACTGTTGGCCAATTTTGTGTTATGTATGTCTCCACTGACTTTCTCCACCCCATGTTATTTTGAAGTGAATCCCACTTTGTCATTTACTCAGTACTATATATCTTTTAGTATTTTTAAGAAATACAGTTTCCTTTTGTATAACTATGTTATTATCTACTTTAAAAGGGCACTGGTTATTTAAATCACTTAGGGACTATGTTTTGAGTCGTGTGTTTATTTCTTGTTTGGCTAGGATAAAGTTTTTATAGTTCTTTAAAAAAATAATTAGAATCAGGGCTTCCCTGGTGGCACAGTGGTTAAGAATCTGCCTGCCAATGCAGGGGACACAAGTTCAATCCCTGGTCTGGGAAGATCCCACATGCCGCGGAGCATCTAGGCCCATGCACCACAACTACTGAAGCCCGCGCGCCTAGAGCCCACATGCCACAACTACTGAAGCCCACACACCTAGAGCCAGCGCACCGCAACGAAGAGTAGCCCCCGCTCGCCGCAACTAGAGAATGCCCGCGCGCAGCAACGAAGACCCAGCGCAGCCATAAATAAAATAAATTTATTAAAAAAAAATCTACCTCTAAAAAAAATAATTTGAATCAGTTTATTTTAAATTTCCCATCAAGTAGATTAAGATTAAATCCAGGTTTGTTGTACTGTTTAGCCAAATAATATGAAGTGTTTTGGTATATACCCTGATGGATGTCATTTCACTAATGAATGCAAATTAAAAACTGTTAGAAGTCATGAGTTTTAAATTGAACAATTAGCTTGTGTATAGGCATTTAGTCATGTTTGTGGAGGACCAGAGAAGAACAAAGCAGTTCCTGTCCTCAAGGCACTTGTGGTCACATTAGGGCATTAGGGTGCTTATCTTCAGTGTCTTTATCTTTGGTGTCTGTTTTTTGTTTTAAATTTTATTTATTGGTTGATTGATTGATTGATTGGCTGCGTTGGGTGCACGGGCTTTCTCTAGTTGCGGTGAGCGGGGGCTACTCTTCATTGCGGTGCACGGGCTTCTCATTGCGGTGGCTTCTCGTTGTGGATCACAGGCTCTAGGTGTATGGGCTTCAGTAGTTGTGGCACGTGGGCTCAGCAGTTGTGGCTCACAGGCTCTAGAGTGCAGGCTCAGTAGCTGTGGCGCACGGGCCTAGTTCCTCCGTGGCATGTGGGATCTTCCCGGACCAGGAGCGCAGGCTCAGTAACTGTGGCGCACGGGCCTAGTTACTCCGTGGCATGTGGGATCTTCCCGGGCCAGGGCTCGAACCCGTGCCCCGTGCATTGGCAGGCAGATTCTTAACCACTGTGCCACCAGGGAAGTCCTGGTGTCTGTTTTTGACTTCAGAAAAATTGTTTACATAGTGGTCTTTAGGTGGTAACATTTACTGATCAAAATAATTTTCAGTATGTGTTAATAGCAAAATATCCTTTTTTGGAGCTAAACTATCTAGGTTTACTACTTACTGAGTCCTCTTGGATGAGTTACTAAATCTTGAACCTCAGTTTCATCTATAAAAAGAGGATAATAGTGGTACCTTCCTTATTTTCCCCCCCCCCAGGGAGTTTCAGTGAAGAAAATCTTTTCTTAAGTTTATTAATAGTACTGTTAATTCCTCTTATATGTAAAACCTTTGGGTATCAGTTTAATTTGCCTATTGTAATCTCTTTTACAGGAAAAGCTAGGTTAGTAAGTGTTAAAGCATCTATCAGCTCTACTTCTACCCTTTCCCACCAGTTTCTGCTGGAAAATTGGATGACTGCCAATCCTTTCAAGCCTGAGAGTGTCCTTGGATTTTCTGCCATCCTAGGGGTTGCCATTCTGGTGTTAGGATTGGGGGCTTCCGTTTGAAATAGGTTCTGGTCTGAATTTTGGACCTTCCCTCCCTTTGGGTTTCATTTCCCTTTAGAAATCCTCAATCATCCTCGCCACCTTGGCTAGGAGAAGCCAGGAAATGGTGCCTTGGGCCACCTTGCTCTTGGCTTGACTGTCATCATCATCAGAGTCCTTCTAATCCGTGATAGACACTTAACGGGGATGCTTCCCGCTGAAAAAAATATTCCCACAGAAACCTCTTTCATCCATTTAGTATTCGCATGTTGCTGTAAGCCATCTGCATTTTTTTAGCACAGACTTCTTTCCCCTTTTAACACTCCTTTAATTGGAAGGGCTGCAATGATGGGGTGTTCATGTCAGTTCCACTTCTGGTGATAGCTCTATAGCATTTAAGGTGTTACAGACTAGCAAGAAGAGACTATACAGAAAAACACATTTTAAATGAATTACATTTGATAAAAACTTTATAGGTATGAAATTTTAAAATTAAGTGCTAAAATTGTACAATAAATAAACACCCATGCTATCAGTTCCTGATTGCCAAAGATGAAAAACCTCAGCAGAAACTTCTTGTCTGCCAAAAGCCAGAGTAGAAACAGCATATCTTATGCAGCTTTTCATTACCTTCTTGATTCCGTGACAGGAGGCATGTTTATGTTTGTAGGGTCCTGCTGTGTCTGTTACCTCTATACCGGTTTTCTTTAATTTTGGTGGTTTATTTATATTACTAACCTGGAAGAACTTGCTTTAATTTTTCCCATTTGTAAATGGAAAAACTCACTGAATCATGAGATTGTGTGGATTAAGTGATAATACTGTTTGTAAAGTATTTGGAACACATTTTTTTTTTTTTTTTAGTGCCTAATGTGTATTAGGCAATGATCTAAGTGCTAGGAATATTGTAATGGGAAAAAAAAAGACAGAATCCTTTGCTTGTTTGTTGGTTTGTTTTTTGGTTATACTTAGGTGCTATTTAATAAGGTAATGAATTTACCTACTATTCTGGGGATATGTAAAGAGTTGATCTTTTAATAAATGGGATAGACTAGACTACACACGGATGCTCCTACCTTTAGAGTTTAAGGTGAGCATATTAGAAAGTGTCAGAGACCACCATATGTAGGGAGCTGTAAAGGCAAAAAAGTGTGGCTAGTCCTTTATGCAGTTGGGGCTGCTTAGGATGATGCAACTGTATGTAGTCTTATTAGGGTCCAGTTGGTATATATATAATAAAGTTTAGGACAGATTTATAAAACTGATAAAGTAAACTCTCCAGGGATCCTGTTTGTCAGATTCGTAGCTTGGAGCACTCTGCCCTGGAATGTACCCTTCTTACCCTTACGAAGGCCAAGCTCAGGTCTTCCCACATGGATTTATTATATCTGACTTTGAAAGTAGCAGGCAACATACACTTTTAAATTTGTTAAGATCTTAGATCACTTCTGGATTTTGTTTTATTTGTTAGCTCACTAACGAGTATTTTTGTTCATTGACAACCCTTGTGAAATCAAGTGTTATAACCATCTGGAACCATCTTGATTTTAATTTATTAAAATCCATTGTTACAAGGTAAGAGGAGATGCTCTTTCTTAAGTAACCCAAAAAGAGTATTCCAGCATGTTGTGGTTAGAGTTTAAAAACTTCATGGTTCATCTCAACCTGTAACTGCCCAGGTAAACTCTGGGTGTAGATGGATAGGCAGTGATCACTCACACGAGTTAAAATTATTGTTGAATGCCATATTAAACTATCAGCAAATATTAAAAGTTATTTATGAGAAGGAGTACATTTTGTGTTTAAAAAACTGTATGTAGTAATAATATGAATTGAACATTGCTCTATTTCTCCCCTCCTCCAGTTATATTTTAAAAACAGTAAATAATGGTGCTAGGGATAGGGTGTGCTAACTGCCTTAAATAAATGGGACAGAAAATGTTCTGTTTCATGTTTGAATTCTGGAGATATAAAACTACAGATTACTTTAAATTCATTCTTAAAACACACACACACGTGCATTCTCAGGGGTTTTTTTTCGATACAATCTAACTATAAGTGGTAAGAGACAATGCTCTGAAAATTTAAGTAGAAAATTTTAAGTGGAAAAATATAAAAATATATATCACACAAGTAGAAATAAAAGAATATAATTGTCTTCATGTCAGTAATAGACGTAAATGGAATTCAAGGCAAAAAGGTGGAGCATAGGTGATCACATTATATACAGTAAATCCTAAAAAACATATATATAAAAAGTAAGAAGTATTCTTTGCCATTGTGTAGAAATCTTTACAGCCCTTAGCTGGATGTGGAGTTTGGCTCTTTAAATACGGGAAAAAAAGCACGTGTGTGTACATACACACATAGACCCAGACCAAAAGTTAGGGCCTTCTCAGTAACTGACCTGACTTACCACGGAAAACTTTCATATCTATTTCATTTTGATTTGTTTTTCATTTTGATTTTAAATGTTATTTTATTTGTTCACATTTTCTGGTTCTTCTTTATTTACCCAAGAATTGGATATTCGATTTCTCTTAGTTTTCTTTTATGTGAGAAATAAATGTGTATGAGCATAGGAGATAATTGTTATTAAATGTTTATTTTTAATGTATTTATGGGTTTGATCATCTGACTTTTTGATAAATTACTGATTATAGGTAAATGATTAAAAATACGTACATATATATCTGTATATACACACACATATTTTTTCCTTTTTTTTTAGCATGGTGTTAGTCTGTATATTCAAGATAAAGAAGGCTTGTCAGCTTTGGATCTTGTAATGAAGGATAGACCAGCTCACGTAGTATTCAGAAATACCGGTAAGAAAATTCCACAAATATATTCCATTAAGGTACAGCTTAGAAAATTTTATTGAAATTTTATTGTTATAGAAATACCTGAGGAAATTTGTGTGGATATCTGCAAAGAACTTTTACTCTGGTATATGTTGGTTGATAACCTTGGTTTTCTTTCAGAGCACTTTGGTTTATTTTACATTTTTCAGATTCAATGTTCATTTCTGTGTATAAGAGTAAAAATACAGCCTAAAAAGGGAAGGCAGCTAGAATTGTAACTACTGTAAAGCCATTGATGTGCATTCAGAAAGTAACAGCATTTGAGCTAGAGGGGGAAAGGAAGTGATTCTTCTACCCACATGTTCCTTCTTCTCACTGCACTTATCTCCAATTTTTTTGCCCTGTGAGCTTTGGTAATGGAAATTGACTGAAAAGGAGGAGAGGTTTAAATGGGGGCACTAGTTAATTTGCATTTTAACTAGTGAGCAAGCTAAGTAAGGACATGTTCTTCATTTTTATTTCTGTCTTGGACACTATATTGCAAGTTACAGTTATAATTCCATTCAAGAACTTTATAAGCCTTCCAAAATAAAAATGAAGATTTATATCATAATTAGCTGTGATTAGGTTTTATCCCAGTTTAATGGATATTGGCCCAACCTCTAGTGTGATTTTGCATCTATCAAGAGCAAACTATTGGAAGATGATGTTTCTCTAGAAATAGGAACTAATATCATGTTTGCTTCATTTAGAACCTTTATATATTAAATGTTTTAATAACATTTTACATTTAAATAATTACATGTATTATTTTCATGGAAACTAGGTGGATATGGCGGGTGGTATTTTAATCATTTGGCAGTTAAACTTCTAAAGAAACAAGGGTAAAGTGTTAGATTGCTTACATTGGGACAGGCCTGTGCTGAATTGGATTTTCTGATTTCTATTCTTAGAGTTATATAGTAAATTATTAGATTCATAATTTAAAAGAGAGGGTTGGTAGTATCTTTCTAAATATGGTAATTAAATTAGTTTTTGTGAAGAATCATGTTTGAGGTAAACTGATTAGTGGAGTATATCTATAATTAAACTACACTGATACTTGTTTAAAATGTAAAAGAGTATAAAAACTAATTTTCATTTTAGATCCTACAGATGTCTACACTTGGGGAGATAATACAAATTTCACCCTGGGTCATGGAAGCCAGAATAGCAAACATCATCCTGAGTTGGTGGATCTGTTCTCTAGGAGTGGGGTTTATATCAAGCAGGTATGTTGAAATACAATCTGAGCACTTTTAGAGATTAAAAAGAACTTTTGTATTTGATAGCTTATCTTTTCATTTGGATTATGTTAACTTTGGTGAAGGTGCAGTAACATATTTGAATGAAGAAATTGATCAACAGAACTTACTAATTCTTTTTAGATTTTGTTAGTCTTAATCATATTTAGACTATGTAAAATATCATAAAACTATGAGATGTTTGTGTAAGGCATGTTTAAAGTTAGAAGGCATTATACAGATATTAATTTTTAAAAGGTAGAGCTTGTGTTGATTTTCTAGTTTTTCTTTCTACTTAATTAATTAGAGTTCTTCAGATTGTTTCTCAAGTGAATTTGTTGTTGATACTCAAATGAAGTTTGTTATTAGTTTTAGGTAAGTGAACCTGAGTTCTTAAATATAAGTAATTGTAAAATTTTAATTGATAATTCTAAAGGTTTGGTCTTTGGCCTTATATCATAATTCTGGATGATTCCACTTCAGTGGATTTTGCTACTGTTGGCATACTCATCTGTCTCTGTAACTCTCTTTGTGTGTGTGTGTGTGTGTGTGTGTATGTGTATGTGTGTAATTTATCTGTAGCCTCAGCTTTTCTTCCTCTTGAGTTTCATTTCAGTTGTACTCCAGACATTCTTTCAAAGTTTTTAAATTTAACTGTCTGAAGTGCTAATTTTGCCATTCCTAAACTTTCTCTACTTAATTTTTAAAGCTATAAATCTCAGTTTCTGAATCCTGAAAATTACACCTCAGAATATGTCTTTTGAGTTCATCTCTGCGTGATTTTTTTTCCTGATGTAATAGTTAATGTCATTCCCCTTTTATTCCCCCAAATATTTGGATTATATATTATATGGCCACCATATTTAGGGTTCTGTAGAACACTGGTTTTCACACCAAAAGTCATTAATTAATGTATCACAATTAGCAGTTTAAAAAAAATGAAATAGAAGAGTTAAACTCAAGAGAATATTAAAATTTGAGAGGCCAAGAACAGGAGCCCACATGGGAATGAAGAGTGACTAGAGAAGTAGAGAGTAGAGTGGTGTCCTGAAAGCTAGGATTCTGACTGGCCATCTACATAGACCTCGAGGGAACTTAGGATATTGAAAGGACTTGGGATGGACCAGAGTCATAAGCCTGGGGTCAGAGTTTCTAGTGAGGGTGAGGAAAGCTGTTAGAGCAGAGCTGGCTGCTCTTCCTCACCTAGTTCAGAGCCTTAGGTAGACGTCGCTAATCAGTCACAGCATACTCTTGTTCTCCCTTCGTCCCTCCCTCCCTCCCTCCGTCTTCTCTCCCCTCTCTGTTTTAAACTGAACTTGAACAGGTCCTCAGAATTCACCCATCAACAGCCACTAATGATTGATCAGAGTTGAGGCACTTAGAAAGATACCTGTTTTCCTTTTCTGACTTAGTACATGATATAGTCAGATTTCATGAGGTGAGATTTTTCAGGAGCAGAGATTTTTACACAAAAGTGAAGGAATAATAAAGATGTTAAAAAAAAAAGTGAAGGAATAATGGTGACATTAGGAAACGGGCTGATTGTACCTGCTGATCCTAAGATATATGTGCTGTAGAAGAACTGAGCATATTCCACTTGGTAGGGTTAAGGATGAAACAGTATACCCAAAGAGAAAACTACATTTCAGTTAAGGCAAGGATATGAGAGTATTTTGTGAAGAAATTAAGGATGTAAGGGATTTTTTTTTTTTTTTTTTTTAACTACGAAAAGGAGGATTGAAACACAAGCACAGTGGATAGGTTTGAGAGGAAGGAAAGCAGTGTAAATTTCAGTAAGAAAAATGGAAGCAAGTTAATGGGAATATTTACTGAGCACCATTGAGAGCCCTGTTACTCACTGAAAAAGGGCTGATTCTGTAGTATAGTACCAGATGAATTAACTGCCATGGAACAGAAATGATTATTATTAGCATAATATATTCCTCAGAATTAAGATGAAAATGCATGTCAGTTACCTCCTTAAAAAATTCAGAGGTTTTAAAGTTGGAGGTCTTACACTCTGGTATTGGTTGTTTTGTAGAAGTCAGAGATTATAGAATGGCATCCTAATATTGAATATAGAATTGAACAAAATGTATTACTTGTGGTTTCATGAAATTTTTCCCTTACAGATTGTCACTTTGTATTACACATTTGAATACAATTTTGGGTTTTATTTTTAGACTTTTTAGGCATTTGTGGTACAGCTAATAAATAAGATAGTGATTTTTGCATTATCATAGGCACATGTATTTACAGAACTCGCCAAGTGGTTTAGGGATATGTGTAAACAGAGCTTGCAATTCAGCTTGTAACTTTTTTTTTTGGTTGCTTTGGGTCTTCATTGCTGCGCACGGGCTTTCTCTAGTTACTGTGAACAGGGGCTACTCTTCACTGCGGTGCTCGGGCTTCTCATTGCGGTGGCTTCTCGTTGCGGAGCACAGGCTCTAGGCCTGCGGGCTTCAGTAGTTGTGGTGTGCAGGCTCAGTAGTTGTGGTGCACGGGCTTAGTTGCTCTGTGGCATGTGGGATCTTCCTGGACCAGAGCTTGAACCCGTGTCCCTTGCATTGGCAGGCAGATTCTTAACCTGCGCCACCAGGGAAGTCCATGATTTTCTTATTTTTCCAAAGGACCCTGACTTTCTGGAAAATAATTCTAGGATTTTTTATTTCTTAATCCTTTTTTTAATATCCTAAGTTAGAAATATTTATGGGTGGCATAAGAGATGTAAATGCAGATTATTTTTAAAAGTAAAAAAGGATTTTTAGATAGTATTAAGGTAAAATAAGTATACTGATGCATTGAAAAGTAGCAAAGTGTGGCCTGCAGGTTACGTATGTAAGTGCATGCATATTTAAAACTGCTCTTGGTTTCCTATTATTGCCTTCTGCTGATGCAGTTCAACCCTTTTATAGTAACCTTGTTTTCTGGTAAGAATGTATGAAAATGGAACTGTTTGTCAGAGGGCAAGGAGGGTTCTGGGAAGGAAGTGGGGAAAAGAGAAGAGCTTGAAAATTAGTGTAAAATTATTTAAAGCCATGTAATTATATTAAAGGTATATTAGACAAAATCAGAGGTATAAAAAGCATGTACTGTTTACCCCCCCCACTCCCTGTTTATAAGGTGATGTTGGAAAAAATACCCTTAAGGCACTTTTATTATTTTCTTTAGTAATAGTCACTATTTGGTAATCTTTATGCTTCATATTTTACTCTGTTCAATTCTTGCTGTTTGAGATTTTATGAAATTGGAAAACAACTGACTACTACTTTTTGTAGTTGAATACTTAAGATTTGCATTTTCCTTTGTTTAGTCTCTTGTGGGTAACACTTGCTTAATTCCTTCTAAATTTTTCTTCCCCCAATGTCAGTGTTTTTAGACGTAGTTTTAAAATAGACCACCATATATTATAAATTTTTATTACAGAAAACTTTAAACATGTACAAAGTAGAGAGAACAGTATAATGAATCCTAATGTACCCATTATCTAGCTTAAACAATTAGTAATATTCTGTTATTTCTTTTTTATAAAATAAAGGATGTTTTATTCACAGAAGTTTAATAATATTCTCTTGTTTTCCTGTAGGTGGTGCTTTGTAAATTTCACTCAGTGTTTCTGTCTCAGAAAGGGCAAGTTTATACCTGTGGTCATGGTCCTGGAGGACGATTAGGCCATGGAGATGAACAGACATGCTTGGTAATTGAAATGTCATTATACAGTTTAGGTAACTTTGGTAAAATTGTATAAACTGGAAACCTCAGTTAACTAAAAAATTTTTTTAACCAACTATAAGGAGAAAATAATATACCGACTGATAATAGAGTTTACAAGATCAGTTACTTTCCTGGTGTATTGTGTTCAAAATAAGGATTTAGATATGATGCAAAATTCTAAAGCATCAAAGTAAAATTATATTGTATAGCAAACATCGAGTCAGGAGAGTACATAAATAAGCTTTAAAATATTTCCATAGTTGAAATTTAAAAAATCAGACTAATTGTAAAACTCTTCCTGTAGTCCAGGATCTAAGTTTTTATTCATTTTTAACTTCTCATTAAGGTATTTGTGGTCTGAAAATTGGGCCAATATTTTCATTGTATAATCACAAAATTGACTCTTATGCTACTGAAACTTAGTGCTAATTGGAAGAAACCTAATAATCATTACATTCAGGAAAGTTATTTCCTCACTAGGTTACTTTTAAGGTAAGTTTTTTTTGAGGGGACTGCTGGCATGTTCATCAGTTAAGAGGTCTTTAAAAATGAGAGAGAGCTATGGTGGTCTCTTCCATTTTTTTCAAGGGTATATTATGTTCTAGGCATTGTTCATGCTTTCCATGCAATATCATTGCCTTGCTTTAAGCCTGACAACAGCACTGTGAGGTTATAGGCCTTATTATCCTCATTTTATACACAATGACAATAATAATAGCACTCATTTATCAATTGTTTACTCTGAGCCAGAGAGTGTTGTGTTTTGTACTTACTAACTCATTTACTCCTTATGCTGATTTTTTATCATCCAAAATACTATTATTATTTTGTGTTCAGATGAAGAAAATGAGAAAAGATGAGGTTTGTTTGAGATCAAATAGCTGGTAAATGACAGAATTAAGATTTGAACCCAGAACAAATGACTTTAAAGGAATATGGTATCGTATGTTTGGTTATGCATTGAAGGGCTGCATTGATTCCTGTATTCTTATTTATTTCTTCACTACACCAATGAATACTTTGGCTGAAGAGCTCCCTTTATTCAAACCAGACACATTTGCACTTGGTGTATGATAAATGATAAGGGCTCAAAAATCATTTATTGAATCAAATTGTTTTATTGAAATGTCTCACTGGGATTTTGTATTTTACTTATAAAGGAATGTCCGTTAAACTTATCTCCCCCTTGCTGAATTGTACAGTTTGCCTATGATAGGTACAGCCGTATAGCAGTCGTATCATTTGGGATGTGGTATCATAAGATTCTATTTGTATTTTGTACTTTATATAAACGGTTAATGTGATATACTGAAGTTAATTTTATTTTGTAGGTCCCTAGGCTTGTGGAAGGACTGAGTGGTCATAATTGTTCTCAAGTGGCAGCTGCTAAGGATCATACTGTTGTATTAACTGAAGATGGATGTGTTTATACGTTTGGTCTAAATATTTTTCATCAATTAGGAATCATTCCTCCACCTTCCAGTTGTAATGTACCTAGACAGGTAAACTTCTCTTTTTTATTTTTATTTTATTTATTTTATTTTTTATTTTTTTGCGGTACGCAGGCCTCTCACTGTTGTGGCCTCTCCCATTGCGGAGCACAGGCTCCGGATACGCAGGCTCAGCAGCCATGGCTCACGGGCCCAGCCGCTCCGCGGCATGTGGGGTCTTCCTGGACCGGGGCACAAACCCGTGTCCCCTGCATCGGCAGGCGGACTCTCAACCACTGCGCCACCAGGGAAGCCCAAACTTCTCTTTTTTAAATAATAAGGTGACCATTCGTGTAAAACCTATATGGACAAAAAAATGGAAGGCATTGACAGAGCAACTTATTTTACTTGTATTCAACAGTGTGTTTCTTCAGTGGTATATATTTTATTTTTCACAGGAGAAATTAAGCGTAGTAATGTACAGATTAACATTTGTTTGGAGTGAGAAAGAGCACTTGGGACATTAGGCAGCAAACTGCCTTAGATTCAACTTGTAAGTGTTCATAAGCATCAGGGAATCCAGATATTTTGGGTTTGAAATTTAAATAATTTTGAGGCCCTTCTTAAGAAAAAAATAGAAATTTTATAAGTAAAAAGTGGGCCATGTAAATGAGGCATCCAGAAACTTAAGCTTATTGGCTTCATGGTAGATCTGTCTCTGCGCAGAAATCATACCTGGCAAGTTTACGTGAGGGAACATAGGTCTAAAAGCAACTGTTTTTGTTCTGTTTTCCCTTTCGCATTTGTACAACCACCACCAGAGGGTGGCCTTTCCTCAACTTCAGGGACCTAGTACGCAGGACAGGACTGGTGCTTTAAATTAATATGTTACTAGAATCATCACATATAGCAAATGTGTTTTCAACTCATAAGGTTTTGCATTTTGGGTGTTAGACTTCTTCACTGGTTTAATCCTCTGGATTTAAAATGATTATTAGATATACATTTTTAGTAATAAGCTTTAAAATCCAGTGCTTTTCCATCCTGGATGGCTAATGAATCAACAGGAATTACTCCAAAATAATCAGAGGTAGTTTGCAATCTGTGGTACTTCTTAGGCCCATTTTCCCCAACCAACTGTGGAATTTGTAGATATTTAATCATTTTGCAGACTTTAGAAATGGTAGATTTTACTCCCATTTTTATTCTCATTGTGTGGCTACCGTGGAACTCTGGGTTGATATGGACATAGCCAGTATTAAGTGCGGACAGTTTTGTACCCCAGGAGCCATTCGGCAATGTCTAGAAACATTTTTAGTTGTCACAGCTGGGTGTAGGGGTGGGAGTAGTGCTACCGACATCTAGTGGGCAGAGTCCAGGGATGCTGCTAAACCTCCTACGATGCACAACACAGTCCCCACAACGAAGAATGATCTGGTTCAAACTGTCAGTAGTGTCACTGTTGAGATACTCTGGATATGTCAAATTTAAAAGTATCATAGTTTTCAATAAGAATGAGAATGCCTGTTTTGCATATTGCTTGTTAACAAAAGTTTAATGATTTGGTTTTTATACTGTGTCAGTTTTTTTTTTTTTTACATGTTTAAACTCCTGACTTAAGGTGGCTGCATCAAGATGTCTTGTATTCTGAGAAGAGTTGGGGTGTCAGTATTAGTGCTGAGATCTATTAATGATGAATGCCATTAGCACTTGAGGGGGGTACTGGCAGCAAATATGCCATATATTTGCTACCCTGGTCTACTGGATCTTGTGCAAAATTCTGTTAGTTCATAGGTACCTAATAAACTGAAGTCTTGTTTGTCTTTTGAATAGATGCAAGCAAAATATCTTAAAGGGAGGACAGTCACCGGAGTAGCAGCAGGCAGGTTTCATACAGTGCTATGGACTAGAGAAGCTGTTTACACCATGGGACTAAATGGTGGACAGCTGGGTAAGAAATCCATGATGACAATATCTGAAAAACAAATTGTATTCTTAAAACGGATATTTTGTGATTTGTTTATTTGTGTAATTTTTTAGGTTATTTACTAGATCCCAATGGAGAAAAGTGTGTAACTGCCCCTCGTCAAGTCTCTGCCCTTCACCATAAGGACATCACTGTGTCTTTGGTTGCTGCTAGTGATGGGGCAACTGTCTGTGTTACCACAAAGGGAGATATTTACTTACTTGCAGACTATCAGTGCAAGAAGATGGCTTCTAAGTATGTGTATTTTTGTGAAAGAAACATACTTTAATAATAATTCAGCTCTTCCAGCAAATATCTGAGTATCAGCTTTATGCATTCTCTGAAATGTCAAATGGAGAAAATTGAACGGTGGGAAAGTCAGGAGTTTTTGCCTTTGATAATCTTAGTCTTTTGGCAAACATCCAGTAAATATATATAAAAGTTCTTTGTAGGTTGTAAAATAGTATTTCTGAATTACGATAACATATGGTTAAATATGACCTATAAGTTTCCCTTTTTTTATGCTTCAGGTGCACAGAACTAGATGAATCATAATTCTTGGTTTGTGACACTATCATTGGTTCACGTGTAGCCTTTTATATATTATACACTTATTTATTTAAAAAAAAATCATATTCTGTGGACCCTCTACTCAGTCCTTGTATTTATACCTAAGTGGTATATTTTCTTATCTTTGTATCTGTATAGGCAGTTGTTACCTGTTTTAGTAACATGCAGTAAACAAGCAGTTGGCTGTCTAATCAAAAAGTCAGTTTAAGCAGGGAATTATAAAACTTAGATGGGTCTACCAACTGGAGTTCTCTGTCTTTTGTGCATAAACCATACTTATAATACTTATAATGTGTTACCTGTTACTTCATTTTGAATGATTTAAGGAGCAAGTGCTTAAAAACAAGTGTGAAGTAAGTTAAAGGCAAAATCCTATATTTTTTATACATTTTCAGTATTTTATATAGTTGGTTAATCCATATCTGATTTGACAGCCGTTATTTTTTGTTGTTTTTTTTCTTGCGGTACGCGGGCCTCTCACTGTTGTGGCTTCTCCTGTTGCGGAGCACAGGCTCCGGACACGCAGGCTCAGCGGCCATGGCTCACGGGCCCAGTCGCTCCACGGCATGTGGGATCTTCCCGGACTGGGGCACGAACCCGTGTCCCCTGCATCGGCAGGCGGACTCTCAACCACTGCACCACCAGGGAAGCCCAACAGCCGTTTTTTGCTTGTCATATTTATTGTGTCTTTTTAAAGTATTCAGCTTTTATAGAAAGTGTTCTTTTCAGACTAATATTTCATTGGTTTACATGATGTTTCATTATATTATAACTGTAGTAATAAATACAAGTAGAGAAATAGATCTTTGAGCAGGTACAATAGCTCAGTTAGTAGAAACAGGAGTGTGTAGGAATTCTAGAGAGTAGCTATCCAACTTTTAAAGTAATCAGGGATTTGAATTGAAATTCAACAGAATGTGCTTTTGCTAATGTCAATGAGATGGTAACTTCATGAACAGATACCAACTATGAGGTTAGCTCATGAGCAGATGTCAACCATCAATACATACAACTTATCTTTTGTGTGTAACAACTGGAAGGTTATCAATTGTAGGTCATATTTCAGTTATAAAAACATGAAAATGTGAACATACATGTTTCTTAGAACTGACTGTGTAGGTTTCTTTCTGAGCATGAGATGATTTGTGAAATGTTAGGTTTTGTTTTTACTTTACATTTATAAAATCTGCCCTGATAACATTAAATTACATAAATATAAGTTACATCCAAGTTTTCACTAAGAAAATTCTTCTGTTACAGCTGGTTACAATGTAGTAATTTTGAGAAGAAAAACATTAAACAAACAAAAAAAGAAAAACATTTTAAAACGTGGGTAAAATATCTGAAAGGGAGGATAATCATTGGAGTAATAGCAGGCAGGTTTCACACAATGCTATAGGCACATCACGTGTGTAGATGTAATGAAATGTATAATGAATTGGCTAGTGGATGAGTTATTAAATTAGCAATACTAATGTTTTTTTGGTAGGTATATCTAAAGTTGTCCATATTTGAAATTAAGGATTTTTGTTTTGATTTGAGGTTTAAATTTTTTCTGTTAAAATGCAGATATATTTAGGAGCTTTTAGCCTTATCAGTTATTTAATCTAGAGAGAATGTGTGTACATGAGCAAGTGAGGTTTTAGATATTTAATGTGTGTATCTGGGTAGGTAGAGACCTTTGGGGAGGGAAGGACTTGCCATAGAAAGAAATGGTCATTGTGTAGGGGAAACTCATAAAAGGAGGAACTAAGGATAACAAAGGTCAAATCATCTTACTCCACCTTTCACAATAATCACCCTAAATTAGTGTTTGAACAGTAATTTCTTTAAAATTGATTGTATGTTTTAGAGAACATGTTAATCTAGAATTTTTTTTTTCACCCAGACAACTAAATGTGAAAAAGGTTCTTGTATCTGGGGGGCATATGGAATACAAAGTTGATCCTGAACATTTGAAAGAAAATGGGGGTGAAAAAATTTGCATTCTTGCAATGGATGGAGCTGGAAGGGTGAGTATATATTTATAAAAAAGCATAGTAATCTTGTTCTTAGTTGATAGCTGTAGGAGACCTGATAATGTAAAACTGTATTGCTATGATAGTGATGATTCCTGTTGACTTTTGTTTCCCTACTTGTTTTTTTTTGTTTGTTTTTTTTTTTTTTTTTTTGGGGTACGCGGGCCTCTCACCTTTGTGGCCTCTCCCTTTGCAGAGCACAGGCTCCAGACGCGCAGGCTTAGCGGCCATGGCTCACGGGCCTAGCCGCTCTGCGGCATGTGGGATCTTCCCGGACCAGGGCACGAACCCGTGTCCCCTGCATTGGCAGGCGGACTCTCAACCACTGCACCACCAGGGAAGCCTTCCCTACTTGTTTTTGATGTCCAGTACTAATTATTGAGAGTTGGGAGCTGGTATTTCAAAGAAAGTATGATGACATTTAACTGATGTTGCATAGTACTGCCTTGTTAAACTGTAGTTTAAATTTTCATTTATTGTGCTTAAAATGGAAGTAAGAGGTTTTGATAGCTTATTTGATATATACACTGAGTACTGAAAAATGGTTTTGAATTGCATAGATATGAGATATGTAACTATTCTTAAAAAATAAAAAGCTAAGCTGGCAATATTAAAAATACATAATTGGAAATTTTCTCTCATTTGGTTTTAAACAAATGTACACATAATATATATGCAGAGATCATAACTATCATATAGAAAATGTATTTCTAGATCACTATATAAAGAATCTCTGGGACTTCCCTGGCGGTCCAGGGGTTAAGACTCCACACTCCCAGTGCAGGGGGCACGGGTTCAATCCCTGGTCAGGAAACTAAGATTCCGCATGCTGCATGGTGCAGCCAAAAAAAAAAAAAAAAAGACTCTCTTACCTCTTTTCCGTTAAGTAAATAGAGTTCTAATTTTTATTCCTCTGATAAAATTGTCAATTAAAAATATGTATTATACATTAGAAACACTGAAAAAATTTTACACTGTGACTGGAAAAACACAGATTGCTTTCTGCTTTTTGTTTATAAAATAATAACATGCAAGTGTTTTCTGAGGTTTTATAAAGTGCTATACAAATTGGCATTTTAGAAATTGAAGAATTAATCATAAAGCTCCACCTGCTGGTACATTACAGGCATAAATCTACTGTGGTTGATGATTTTATTTGAGGGAACTATATTTAAGAATTAGAGATCTAATTTGTACTAAAAGCAGGAAGCAGAGGCATGGAATTGCATTTAAAAGGTTGAATATGTAAACACTTGACTTTGGGGGCTTCCCTGGTGGCGCAGTGGTTGAGAGTCCGCCTGCCGATGCAGGGGACACGGGTTCGTGCCCCGGTCCGGGAAGATCCCACATGCCGCGGAGCAGCTGGGCCTGTGAGCCATGGCCGCTGAGCCTGCGCGTCGGAGCCTGCTCCGCAACGGGAGGGGCCACAACAGTGAGAGGCCCGTGTACTGCAAAAAAAACAAACAAACAAAATTTGACTTTGGGATTTATTTCATTTACATTAATAAGGATCTAGCTTGTTTATACACGTGGATATTTACTTCCTGTAAAATTAATTACTTTGCTGTAAAAATGACAACCAAGCTCTGACGGAATCAGTTAATCAATACAGTCTACTTTTTGTGTACGTAACTTTTGAGTGACCTTGGCAGATACCATTCTGTGCTTCAGGTTTCTTAATTATGAGGGGATTGAGCTTTTAAAGATCAGCAGTATTAATTGCTCAAATGAAATCATACTTGGAATACCAATCTGTGAAGCAGATAAAAGGGTTGCTGCTCTGGATAGAGCTGGATTGGGAAGCCCTCATCGCTCTCCATCCCTGAGCTATTTCTCAGGAACACTAAGGTTTGCAGAACCTGAGCTATTTCTCAGGAACACTAAGGTTTGCAGAACCACGTGGAAGCCATTGAATTCTATGATTTATTTTGTCTCTAAGACTTTGTTTTACCTGAGTTATGCAGACATCTCTTTTTTCTCCCCCTTGAGAGTAAAGTTTGGATTTTCATAGGGTGGTTTACATTCTTGTAAATACTACACCAAGTCTAATATTCCGAGTTTCAGCATTAAGATTTTTGTTTTTCTTTCCATTGTATCTGTTTGCCCCAAACAAGTAACAGTGAAAATTACTTCATAAGAGGAGTGTCTTTAAAGCATTTTTAATGCTTCATGTTAGCTTGATGTATTTTCTAAAAGACACACCATCTTGACTTTTGTAGTGTTTATCTTTTACTTTGAAAGAATGAACATTGAAAATACTAATCAGAGCTTTTATTTTTAGAGATAATATCTCTTGATTTCATTTTTTGGTTGTTCAGTTGCTATATTGCTTTCTATTCCACTGAAATTTGGTTTTATCTTAGGTATTTTGCTGGAGATCAGTCAACAGTTCTCTGAAGCAGTGTCGATGGGCCTACCCACGCCAAGTCTTCATTTCTGATATTGCTTTAAGTAGAAATGAAATTCTTTTTGTCACAAGAGATGGAGAGGGATTTAGAGGGAAATGGTTTGAAGAAAAAAGAAAGAGTTCTGAAAAGAAAGGTTTGTTCATATATGTGAATGGCATACCTTTAGCTAACGTTTAATTTTATAAGTATTTATCATTAGGTTTAACTGACAAGTGTTATTAGGTTTTATCCCTATATCGCTTCTTTTGATTTTGGTTGTGTGTTTGCAGGTAAACAAAGGAAATTCAATTCACTTAAATCCAGAGTTTTCAACCTTTTAGTATGCCCTGAGGTCATGGTACATTCCCATCAGTAACAGGGTCACATTAGTCTCTAGCCTTGGCTCTCGGGGCGGGGATATATAAAGTTTAAAAAAAAAAAAACTTCCCAGATGGATTTGAACCATCTTCCAAGCTCCTTTTTTTTTCTCTCCCCAAACTGAGAATTGAGTGGCTTATGCTATGGGTTTTTTTGTTTTTGTTTTTTTACATGTTTGAATATATAAAATTAAACTTTTATAAAGTATCTTAGGACTTAGAGGAAAATTACAGGAAGAATAAGGTTTTTATGTTCATTGAGAATTTTAAAAAGTACAGGTGGTTTTATTAAACAGTTGCTGAATAATTGGAGATAAGTTTTATTCATTCCTTGATGAATATAAAGGAGAGCTTTAATTAAATGCTACCATTGAAAATAGAAGTCATTCATTACATTATATAGTTCATTCTTAATTATCTGATTATAAATTTACAAACTTGTGGGTTATTTAACATTGGTTTTTAACTTAGGTTAGCAGCTTTTTTCTTTCATCCGTAACTAGTAATCTGTTGATTTTTTTTTTCCTTCCAGAAAAATTTGAATTCATTTATCTCTTTACATCTCATTGCTCCCACCCTAGCCCAAGTCATCACATGACTGACTGCAAAAAATAAGTTTTCTTATTTCCACTCTTGCTTCTTTTTATTCTCTTACCAGAGTGAGCTTTTAAGCTCTGATCCTAATATTCCTGTGTTTAAAAACTCTGATGGTTTCCTCACTTCCTGTACATGGCCTACAAGGCTCCTGCTCTGACTCTTGTCTGCATCTCTGAACTCCTCTTGAATTCTCTCCCTCTCACTTACCACTCTTCAGACACACTGACCTTCAGGTATTCAGTCTTGTCCAGCTATGATTAGTCCCAGGGCCTTTCCTAATTTTTCACACCTCAGCTTAATTTTTACTTCATCAGAGATGTTTTCACTGATTCCTTAATCTAAACTTAGTAACCCTGTTTTACTTTTGATACTCTCTTTGTATTTTCATCATGCAACTTATTTTACTTGTTTTTATGTATTTATCTTTGTGATTAATTTTTTTAATGCTGGTCTCCTATCAGATTATAAGATGGCAAGGACCATGATATAAGGTCTGTATATCCTTATAGAGGAATCAAAGGTTCCTCTATATTACTTAGCATTCAGCATATTTCCTGACACATAATAGTCCCTCATTAAGTCATCTGTTGAATAAATAAATCAAATTATTATATGCTAAAAGATATATAAAGAACATTTATAATTACTCAGGAAGTTATAAACATATTCTTCAAAACTATAAAGCTACAAAGGAATGATTTTTGGATAGTTTATTGAGTTGTCATATTTTATTTCTTTATAGATTACACAAGTGTGTAAACATTTAAGATATATTTACTATGTGCCGGATATAGGGCTAGGTTTTAATAATACAAAAATATATGACAGGCCCCTGTTCTCAGACACTTACGAGTTTGTAGGGGCAATAGACATGTATATAAATATTTGCAGTTCATGGAGACAAATACTAATGTGCACATAATAAGTTTTTTGAGAGCATAGAAATTAGAGTAACTGAGTGTCAGGGGAAGATTAGGAAAGCCCTGTGAGGCTGAAAAAGAGTGAATTTTTGAGAGAGTAACTAGAATGCACATTTGACTTGTAAGTGTTGGAAGTCCTCAGAATTGTGTCTTAGTCATATTTAGTGGTCTAAAACTGAATTCTGATCTCATGCTCATGCATCTGCTTTTCAGTGTTTCTAAGTAAATGGGTATCTTTCACACCCCATGTTCACTCACCCTCTACATCCCATTGGTCACCAAGTTTTGTCACTTCCATTTTAAATATTTTTGAAATCTTCACTTTCTCTAGTTTCATTGCTACAACCTCAGTCTATAGTGTTCATTCTTTTTCTGGACTCTTAGTTTCCTAAATGATCTCTCTTTCTTTATTTTTGTTTACTTTAAACATTTTTCATACTACAGTCAGAATCATTTCTTTGCATGCACATTTCATATTTTTTTTAAATAGGCTTGATCTGACTTTTAATGAAAAAATCATTTGTTTAATGTCTGCCTTCTCTGCTACATTGTGTACTTCAAGATGGTAGGGACATGCCTATCTTATAGGTTCACTACTGTATTACTAGGGATACACTGAAAAGCACTTTATCACAGTAGCACAGTGTGGTCACTCAGATATTTGCTGAATAAATGGAAGGAAGGGGGAGAAGAAGGGAGGGAGCAAATAAAATTTTTAATGGAAGCTAAGGAATTTTAAAAGGTAGTATAACATTGTATTTGCCTTTTAGATAGCTTTGGTTGCAATGTGGAGGATAATATCATGAATAATTGAGAATTGACCCACCAAAATTTCCTTTATATAAGCCAACCAATATATAGGGTGTAAATTATGTTGAAGAGAGAGAAGATGTAGTTCTTCAGAAGGACTTAACACAGACAAAAGATATTTCCATATTCTCCTAATTGTTTTTCTGTTATTTACTCCTAAATCATTTTAAGTTTCAACAGAGCCTTGATTAATGGAAGTTTATTTTTTTCTTTTTAGCAGAGATTTTATCAAACCTTCATAATTCCTCACCAGATGTGTCTTGTGTCTCTGATATAAATAGTGCATATGAAAGAATTCGACTTGAGAAACTTACTTTTGCCCATAGAGCTGTTAGTGTCAGCACAGATCCAAGTGGATGCAACTTTGCAATCTTGCAGTCAGATCCTAAAACGAGGTAGGTACTCTTGTATGTACTAACTTTCTTTTTTAGAAGGAACAATCACTGGGCTTTCTGTTTTCAATAGCTCTTGGAACAAATTTAATTGAAGAGCTGAGCTGTTGTCAAGTCTTGTAGAGACTTCAGACATATTGATACAGTCATGTTACCAGGTTAACTCAGGGGTGGGATTTGTTACGTTGGAAATGTTGAATGTTCCTTTTAGTTTGTAAACTGATATTTATTGAAAATATTGAAGATAATATGTACATATACACACAAAATTTATTCATATCTTTAGTACTTTGTGATGTACTGTAGGTTCTCAGATTCTGAGAAACAGATTATAAATATTTGTTATGTAGTTCATAAAAATTTCTGACCCTTGAATACAATGAGAAATGACAAAGGAAGAGGTAGTATAGAGTCATCTGGAGGGCATTGTGAATCTCAGTGCAAATCTTCTGTCACATTAGTACAGAGATGACAGGTTAAGATAAATATCAAGGGTCTTATTGAAGAGGGAAAAAGTCCTAGAGACAGGGTTATCATTCCTCTTGCTTTGCCCAGGTCAGTCCCATATTTAGCACTGAAAGTCTGTTCTCCTGGGAAACACCCTCAGTCCCAGGCTGACCAGGGGGTTGGTCACCCTACCTAGAAGGGCAAAATGTAGATTGGGAAGGTATGATTGCATGTTTACAGTACTAAAGAACCAGGGTTGTGGACTGATGTATGTCTGTGTGTGTATTTATCTTTACTTCCTTAAGTTTCTAACCTATTCTGGGATCTGGGACCTGAAGTATTTACTCGTTTCTGTATATGTTTTCTCCACTTGTGAAATAAAAGGATATAAAAGAGGAAAAAGTTGAAAACTGTACTCTTTTTGAATGTTTTTAGTGATACTTTTAATCATTTAAAAAATTTCTGTGAAACAGTCGTTCAAATTTATATTCTAGTGTTTCCTTGTAGAAAGAAAACAATGCTTTCAAAGGAACACTTAATTCTTGTCATTTTAGTTTAGGGGAAAAAATATGTAAAGGAATAGAAAATACTTAAAGGGTGATACAGTATCAAAGACTGTGAGCAATATTCTTACGTTATTGGAAGTGCTAAATTTAAAATTTTCTAAGTTTAATAAATAAAAAATTACACTTTAAAAGGAGAGTTGGCTAGGGATGCTTTCTTTTTTTCATTTTCTGGAAAGTAAAAATAATTTTTGTTTCATTTCTAGCCTTTATGAAATTCCAGCTGTGTCCTCATCATCCTTTTTTGAAGAGTTTGGCAAACTGTTGAGGGAAACGGATGAAATGGACAACATCCATGATGTGACATTTCAAGTTGGCAATAGAATCTTCCCTGCACATAAATATATTTTGGCAGTGCGTTCTGACTTTTTCCAGAAATTGTTTCTTTCAGATGGTACTACTTTAGACTTTATAGATGTTTACCGGAAAGATGAAGATTCTGCAGGGTGCCATCTCTTTGTGGTAGAGAAGGTTCATCCTGACTTGTTTGAATACCTTTTACAATTTATATACACAGATACTTGTGACTTTTTAACTCATGGCTTCAAACCAAGAATAAATTCAAACAAAAAACCAGAAGAATATCAGAGCACTCCGAATTGTCATTTGAATAAAATGAATTCCCATGAAGATAATCAGAAGTCAGCATTTGAAGTTTACAAAAGTAATCAAGCTCATACAATTAGTGAAAAGCAGAAAAGCAAAAACAAATCTTTCAAAAAAGTAAAAAGTGTTGGGGAAGATGATCCTGTAAAAATGTTGCAAAATGTTGCAAAGAAACTTGGTTTCAATAATTTGAGTAGTAGGTATGACTCCTCCTTAATATCTGTTCATGTACCTCATATGTCCTCCTTTTAGAAATTCTTTGTTTTTTTTTTGTTTTTTTTTGTTTTTTTTGCTTTGATTTACTGCTGCTACTGCTCTTGCTTCTGTTCTTGGACCTGCTTCTCCTCCTCCCCTCCCTTCCCCCCATTCCCTCCTCATCTTCCTTCTCTTATTTCTCTTTCCCTCAGTCTCCGTCTCCATTTCCTTTTCTCTCCACCTCCCCTTTATTTTTTGGATTTGTATCTTTCTTTTCATGGACCCCTTTCTCCATTTTCTGTGAAAGCTATCTCTGGGATTCCCTGGATTAAAACATTAAAGGATAGGAAGGCTGTTAGTCTGTTTGAACTCTCAATGGTGTTTGTATAACAGGGATCTGGAGTGGCAGACAGTGTGGTATTCTGGAAAGAGTACTGTCTTTGGAGTTATAAAGAACTATACATGCCTCTTAGCTCTACTGTGACTAGGTAGGGCAAATTTCTTATTTCCTTGAACCTCAGTTTCTCAGTATATAAAAGGGGACGGATAATATTGACCTAATATTGTTGGTGTAGTTTGGTCATATAACATGTATAAAGTGCCTAATACAGTATTTGTCGTCTTATATTATATACCAGATTTTTTGGAATTCTCTGTTTTTAAGGTATTTATATTGCCAGTGGCAGTATAACCTTAGTTGTGGGGCAAGAGCAAGGGAGGGTAGTATATCATGTTTTCTAATTGCAAACAGTGAAGGGCTTTATGCATAATGATGTTTAATATATTTTTAATATTAAGTATGATATTTCTTTATCACAGAATGGGGGTTAGTTGAGATACTCTTCCAGGTGATACAGATTATATAATTATGTTCAGATGTGGGCCAATTTGTTGGATTTTTGTTGTTCGTTTTGGTAGGGGAATATATTCACCAGTTGTTAATTTTTATCCTTGATAGGTTAGATGGAGTCCGATTTGAGAATGAAGAAATTAATGTCATTGCCAAGAAAACTGGTAATAAACCAAAGCTAAGTCAGAGAAAATGGTAAGTTAGGAAATGAAGATAAACTTTTCATCCCTAGATTTTGAGACCTAAGTGTGGAAATAGAGCTCTTTTTACTCATATGTGAAGCAAAATGTGTATGTGAATACCCTCTTACCTTTATTAGTCTTCTTTATTTCTGGAAATGTTAGAGAGCTGTTGAGGCAAATGGATGAAAGTATTAACTGCTCAATAAGACATTGATACAGTTCATTTTTTTCTGATTACTTTCTAATAAAGAAAGGAATTAAAAAAATTTTTTGACCTGAATTTTGTATTTTTTTATAAGTAGGTAATGATGTTAACCCAAAAACCAGTATAATTATGACTCGTCAGCATTATGAAGATTATTTCCTTTAGTATAATCTTTTTCCGTAATAGATATGCTATTCTAAATATGTTTATTATTAAAAGTTTTTGTTTTTAGGTATGTGTACTTGGTAGGTGAAAAGTCTTGGAGAAAAAAAAACTGTGGCGGTATCTAGACTGTGCTTAGCACAGAATAGGTTGTACAAATAAGTGAATTAAAGACCTTTGACTATGATGTTACTTATTACACCGGGCCTGTATTGAAAAAGGAAAATAAAAAGCAAGACTTCTTTGAATATTTATCTGTATTCAGTTCCCTTTACAAATATTATCTTTATTGTAAGGCCTTATTATCTTCCCTAAAGTGGAAGGAGATGAAGTACTTTATATGTATACCCTCAAGTTGTATATTCTCTGCCACCTTTAATTGGGAGAAAATCAAATGTTAAATCCTATAATGGATTTTCTTATTTGCTGAATATGTAAAGAAATTGCTCTTCAATTAAACTTTTTTTTTGTTTCCAGTTCTTATTTATGTGATGTGACCATGAAATCAGTGGATGGAAAGGAATTTCCTTGTCATAAATGCGTTCTTTGTGCTAGACTTGGTAGGTACACTTTTGTTAGTTGCTAATTTATTTGTTTTGGTATTGTTTCACTATTCTTACTCAATTGTTTTTCTTTCAGAATATTTTCATAGTATGCTGAGTAGCTCATGGATTGAGGTAAGATTTAAATAGAACACATAGACTGGTAGTTATACTTTTGGGAAATTATATGCTAAAGAAAGTAAAAAATATTTTAACTCAGTTTTTGCTTTGTATTCGACTTTATTTATGCATAAGTCTGCTGGAAAATAGCAACATTCCAAAATGAAAATTGTTGCAAAAAAGTTACTTAAATTAAGTTAAATTCTCCACTATTATTTGGACTTGTATTTGGAATACCAGTTTGTTTCTTTTTTTCTCAATTTTTCTTGATTCTTTTTCATGCTACAAGGCATTTAAAAATTAAATGTATCTCATTTTAGCTTTGCGTTTTATAAATGTTATGTTGTTTTGCATTTGATGTGATTCCTGTTAAAAGTTTTTCATACCAGTAACCTCAGTCAGATTGTAGTAGTATTTTGTAGTTTAATTATTTTATTTTATTTTATTTAGGCTTCCAGTTGTGCAGCTCTGGAAATGCCAATACATTCTGACATACTGAAAGTTATTTTGGACTACCTCTATACTGATGAAGCTGTGGTGATAAAAGGTATTAATAAGAGTTAAGACATTTCAGATATTTAAGATACAGTTAAAAATGATAAAGTCACGTGAATCTTAATATCTACTCTAATTGAAATAAGCCGTCAACAGAGGCTTAAATTTAAAATAAGCAAATAGGGATGATTACTAATAGTAAAGGAATGGAAAAGAAAATTTTCATTACCTATGTGAATATATAAGACTTATTAATATTGGTTGAGATTAGATTTAACATTTCCATACCCAGCTACTTATATGATTAAGATGAGGACTTGACAGCAGGGAGTAGAGTTTTGACAGTCTACAAAAGTTCTTTCTTGCCTGTTTTTCCCCTGTGTGAACATACCTGAAGTAAAATAAATAGACTAATAATTGAACCGAAATTTATAAAGACAGTTCATTTGTATACTTTGTCAGGCAACACACCCATGTTTTATTTACCAGGTGTCTTTAGTCATAGAGTGGTATGCTTTTGTGTTCTGTGTATGTCGATACCACATTTTCTTTATCCATTTGTCGATGGACATTTAGGCTGTTTCTATATTTTAACTATTGTGAATAATGCTGCAGTGAACTTGGAAATGCATGTATATCTTCAAAATCCTGATTTCAGTTCCTTTGGCTAAATACTCAGAAGTGGGATTGCTGTATCATATGGTAGTCCTATTTTTAATTTTTTGAGGAGCCTCCATACTGTTCTCCATAGTGGCTACACCAATTTACACTCCCACCAACACTGCACAAGGGTTCCCTTTTCTCCCCATCTTCATCAACACCTGTTATCTTGGTTTTTCTTGATAATAGCCTTCCTAACAGGTATAAGGTGACATCTCACTGTGGTTTTGATTTTCATTTCCTTGATAAATAATGACATTGAGCTCCTTCTCATTTACCTGTTGGCCATTTGTATGTTTTATTTGGACATGTCTATTAAGGTCTTTTGCCCATTAAAAAAATTTTTTTTATGTTTTTAAAAAATTTTTGTATTGTATTGGACTATAGTTTCAGGTGTACAGCAAAGTGAATCAGTTATACATGTACATGTATCTATTCTTTTTCAAATTCTTTTCCCATTTAGGTTATTACAGAATATTGAGCAGAGTTCCCTGTGCTATATGTAGGTCCTTGTTTGTTATCTATGTTAAACACAGTAGTGTGTATATGTTAATCCTAAACTCCCAATTTATCCCTCCACACACCTTTCCCCTTTGGTAACCATAAGTTTGTTTTCTAAGTCTGTAATTTTTTTTTTTTTTTTGCTATTGTATTTTTAGGAGTTCCTTATATATTCTGGATGTTAATCTCTTATCAGTTATGGTTTGCAAATATTTTCTCCCATTCCAAAGTTGCCTTTTTATTTTGTTGACTGCTTTGCTGTGCTTTTGGTTTCATGTAATACCACTTGTTTATTTTTGCTTTTTGTTTCATGTGGTTTGGTGTCACATCTAAAAAATTATTGCCAAGACCAATGTTTGGGAGCTTTTCCCCTTTTTTCTTCTAGGAGTTTTATAGTTTCAGGTCTTAGATTCAAGTCTTTAATCCACTTTGAGTTGATTTTTATGTTATGGTGTAAGATGTGGGTCCAGTTTCATTGTTTTGCACGTGGATATTAAGTTTTTCTAATACCCTTTAGTGAAGTGACTGTCCTTTCCCCATTTTGTATTCTTGACACCCTTGTCAAAGATTAATTGGCTGTATATATGAGGGTTTATTTCTGGGCTCTGTATTATGTCTCATTGGTCTACATGTCTGTTTTAATGGCAGTACGTTACAGTGTTGATTACTGTAGCTTTGTAATAGAATTTGGAAATCAGGAAATGTGATGCCTCCAGCTTTGTTGTACTTTTTCAGTAGTGCTTTGGCTATTTACGGTCTTTATGGTTCCGTATGAATTTTAGGATTACTTTTTCTACTTCTGTGAAAGATGCCATTGGAATTTTTATGGGATTTCATTGAATATGTAGATTGCTTTGGGTAGAATGGGCATTTTAACAATATCAATTATTCCAGTCCATGAACATGGGATATCTTTCCATTTATTTGTACCTTCTTTAATTTCTTGTCTCAGTGTTTCATAGCTTTTGGTGTGCAGATCTTTCACCTCCTTGGTTCAGTTTATTCCTGAGTCTTTTATTCTTTGTGATGCGATTGTGCATGGCATTGTTTCCTTAATTTCTCTTTCTGTTAGCTCATTGTTAGCATATAGAAATGCAACAGGTTTTTGTGTATTGATTTTGTACCCTGCAACTTTATTCTTTCTTTATTTTTAAGAGTATTTTGGTGGCGTCTTCAGGGTTTTCTATGTATACTGTCATGTCATCTGCAAACAATGGCAGTTTACTTCTTCTTATTCAATTTGGATTCCTTCTGTTTCTTGTCTCATTGCTGTGGCTAGGACTTCCAGTACTGTGTTGAATAAACATGGCGAGGGTGTGCATCCTTGTCTTGTTCCTGATCTTAGGTGAAAGCTTTCAGGTTTTTACTGTTGAATATGATGTTAGCTTTAGGCTTGTCATATATGGCCTTTATTGTGTTGAGGTACATTCCTTATATACCTAATTTCTTAAGAGTTTTTATTATGAATGCATGTTGAATTTTGTCATATTCATTTTTTGCAGCTATTGAGATGATCGTATGATTTTTAGCCTATGTTCTGTTAACGTCGTGTATCGTGTTTATTGATTTGCACATGTTGAACTATCCTTGCATCACAGGTGTAAATCCCACTCGATCATGGTGTATGATCCTTTTAATATGTTGTTTAATTTGGTTTACTGGTATTTTATTGAGGATATTTATATGTATGTTAATCAGGGATATTCTGTAATTTTCTTTTATTGTAGTGAACTTGTCTGCCTTTGGTATCAGGATAATGCTGGCCTCATAAAATGAGTTTGGAAGTTTTCCCTCCTATTCAATTTTTGGTATGAGTTTAAGAAGGATTGACGTGAATGTTTCTTTAAATATTTGATAGAATTCACCTGTGAAGCTTTCTAGTTTTGGGCTTTACTTATTTTGGAGACTTCTAATTATTGATTCAATCTCCTTACTGTGTTATTGGTCTGTTCACATTTTCTCTCTCTTCATGATTCAGTTTTGGTATGTTTCTAGGAACTGACCCATTTCTTCTAGATTATCCAGTTCATTAGCATATAGTTCATAGTAGTATCTTATGATCGTTTGTATTTCTGCGATATCACTGGTAATGTTTCCTCTTTCATTTACAATTATTTATTTGAGTCTTTTTTCTTAGTCTACTTAAGGGTGTGTTAATTTTGTTTATCTTTTCAAATAACCAACTCTTAGTTTAATTGGTCCTTTCTATTGTTTTAGTAGTGTCTGGTTCATTGATTCCTGCTCTATCTATATTATTTCTTTTCTCCTCCTAACTTTGGGCTCTGTTTTTCTTTTTATAGTTCTTTGTTGTGTAAAAACCTTAAGGTTGTTCTTTTGCAATCTTTCTTTTTAAGGCATTTATCAGTATAAACGTGTTTCTTAGAACTTCTTTTGTTTAATCCTATAAGTTTTGATACGTTGTGTTTCCCATTTTCCTTTGTCTCAAGATATTTTTTTGCTTTCTCTTTGATTTCTTCTTTGACATATTGGTTGTTCAGGACTGTATTGTTTAATTTCTACATATTTGTGAATTTTCCAGTTTTCCTCCTGTTTTTCTGATTTTATACCATTGTGGTTGGTAGAGAAGATACTTGGTGTGATTTCAGTCTTCTTAAATTGTTAAGACTTGTTCTGTGGCCTCACATATCATCTGTTTTGTAGAATGTTTTGCATACACTTGAGAAGAATGTGTATTTTGCTGTTGTTGGATGGAATGTTCTCTATATGTCTGTTAGGGCCATTTGGCGTATATTGTTGGGCAGGTCTGCTATTTCCTTATTGATTTTCTGTGTGGATTATCTATTCCTATTGAATATGGAGTATTGAAGTCCTCTATTGTTTTACTGATGTCTATTTCTGCCTTCAGCTCTTTTACTGTTTCCTTTATATATTTAGGTGCTTCAACTGTATGCCTCTAACAATTGTTATATCTTATTGATGTATTGACCCCTTTGTCATTATATACTGACCTCTTTGTCTCATGTGACTGTTTTTGACTTAAAGCCTATTTTGTGTGATACAAGTATGCCTATCCCCCCCATTACCATTTGCATTGAGTATATGTTTTCATCCTGTCACTTTCAGCCTATGTGTGTCCTTAAAGTTAAAGTAATTTTTTTGTAGGCAGCATATAGTTGTACCTTGTTTTTTAATCTATTCAACTACTTTGCTTTTGACTGGAGAATTTAATCCATTTACATTTAAAGTAATTATTGGTAGGTAAGGATGTACTTCTGGAATTTTGTCAGTTGTCTTCTGACTGTTTTGCAGTTTCTTTGTTCCCTTCTTCCTCTTGTGTGTGCTGTCTTCCTTTGTAATTTAATGATTTTTTGGTAGCGGTATGCTTTGTGTTTCTACTGTAGGTTTTCTACTGTAGGTTTGTGTTTCTACTGTAGGTTTTTGCTTTCTGGTTACCATGAGGCTTACATGTAATAATATTTTATAATTACAACAGTCTGTTTTAAACTAACCACAACTTTTTTTCTTTTTCTTTTTTTTTAAATTGATGTTTGGTTGATTTACAATATTAGTTTCAGGTGTATAGCATAGTGGCTGAATATTTTTATTGATTATACTCCACTTAAAGTTGTTACAAAATAATGTCGGTATTTCTGTGTGCTGTACACTACATATATCCTTGTTGCTTATTTATTTTATACATAGTAGTTTCTAACTCTTAATCCCATAAACCTATCTTGCCCCCTCCCCCTCCCCTCTCCCCACTGGTAACAACTGCTTTTGTTCTCTATATCTGTGCATCTGTTTTTGTTTTGTTATATACATCTGTGTTATTTTTTTTTAGATTCCAGGATTCCACATATAATAACATGAAGTATTTATCTCTCTCTGACTTATTTCATTAAGCACAATACTCTCTAGGTCCATTGATGCAAATGGCAGAATTTCATTCATTTTTTGTGGCTGAGTAATATTCCACTGTATGTGAGATATACACACACACACACCCCCCACATCTTTATCCATTTGTCTATTGATGGGTACTGGGGTTGCTCCCTATCTTGGTTGTTATTCACAGCTGAACTTTGATTCCATACAAATCCTCTTCACTTTTACTTTTCTCCCCCTCTGCATTATTTCTTCAGATATTCTTTATGTCTGTTCTTTTTTCCTTCTGGGACTCCCATAAATATCTATCTAGGCTGGATAGTGTTCCATAGGTCTCTTATACTCAGTGTATTTTTTATTCATTCTTGTTTTTCTTTCTGTTCCTCTGATTGGATAATCTCAATTGATGTACAGTTTCTGTCCTCATTGATAGTCTTAATTTCATGAGATATTATTCTTATACTTTCTTTTAGATTTTTAAGCATGATTTTTTTAGTTCTTTGAACATATTCAAAATAATTGATTTAAAGTCTGTAATATGTAATGGCTCAGCACCTTAGCATTCTCAGGGACAGATTCTCTTGGCCACTTTTTTTCTGTATATAGACCATATATTTACATCCCTCTTTTCATTTTTTCTAATTTTTTGTTGAGAACTGGACATATCTAAATAATATCATGTAGCAACTCTTGAAATCAGATTTTCCTCCTTCCCCAGGGATTGTTGTGTTTGCTGTTTGTTTAGTGACTTATTGGAACTAATTCTGTAAAATTGGTATTCTTCGTCATATATGACCACTGAGGTCTCTGCTTGGTCAGCTTAGTGGTCAGCTACTAATTAGACAGAATTTTCCTTAATTGCCTAAGCCAGTAAATCTCCCAGCCTGTGCCTAGGGGCTCTTTGTGTGTATGGCGGCCTGGCTTCAGTTCTTAGCTGGGCAGTTTACAACTGTGCCTTAGATTCATTTCCTGCCTTTGCGGTCTCAAGGTCATCCAGAAGTAAGAGTTTTGGGCCTTCTTAAATTTTTTCTGGGCATGTGCACAGCCCTCCACAGATGTATGACCTTCTAGGTTCATAGGAATATGTTAAAACTTTTCAAAACCCCTTATGGACACAGCTCATACTGCCATAACAGAATAACAGAGACTGAAATTTGTTATTCACAGTTCTGGAGGCGAATGTCTCAGGTCAGGGTCCAGCAGGGTTGGTTTCTGGTGAGGATTCTCTTCCTGGCTTGTACATGGCTGCCTTCTTGTTATGTCCTTACTTGACCTTTCCTCAGTGCTTGTGTGTGAGTGTGAGTGTGAGTGGAGAAAGAGAGAGTGAGAGAGTACACACACGCGCACACGTGGGCGTGCAAAGGGGATTAGTGGGGGGGGATGATGGATCTGTGATGTCTCTTTTTAGAAAGACACTAATCCTGTCAGATCAGGGCCCTACCTTATGACTGCATTTAACCTTAATTAGTTCCTTAGAGGCCCTGTCTCCAGATACAACCACACTGGAAATTATACCTTCAACATATGAATTTTCAGGGGACATAAACAGTCACAACAATATCTCTTTCCCTAGCTCTTCTTTTTAAGTTTTTTTAACCTGCTTCTTGCTTGCGCTATCCCTTATTTATTGTCTTGGGCAGCTTCAGTGTTAAGTAGTTGCTAATTGTTTTGAATAAATGCCCTCTTCTGAGGCTGTTCACACTGGGCAAGCTTTAAGGTCAAATAAACCCCTGCTAGCTGGGCTTCCAGGAAACTGCCAGACAGGTCAAATAATGACAGTTTCTTGATAATGTTGCTCCACAACTGTTCTGTCTCCTCCAGTGGATGTAGCTTCTCGTACCTGCCTGTGATTGCAGGATTGATGGTTTTCAAGACTACTGAGGAGGAGAGGCGAGGAGGAGAGGCGAGGAGAGGAGAGGAGGATCTAAGCAGGAGCAGCTAGTGTCCCAAAGCTTACTGTTCTTAAGATTCCGCAAAGTTCTTTGAGTCAGTGCTCCCTAGATTATTGCAAGCCTTTGGCTAATTTCTAGAACTCTAAAAAAGTTGATTTTTGATAATTTTTTGTAATATTCTCATTGCTTTTGTGGAGAAGAATTTTTGAAGTAGTTCTTAGTCTGCCATTTGCAATGACTTTACCTCTCCCTCATGTTTTAGAATGTTTTTTCTACTTTCATTTTTTCTTTTTTTTTTAAATGCATATATTTCATCTCTATTTTGAGGGCTTTTTGCTTTTTATTTATTTATTTATTTATTTTTGGCTGTGCCAGGTCTTAGCTGCAGCACGCAGGATCTTTTAGTTGTTGGCATGTGGACTTCTTAGTTGCGGCATGCAGACTTCTCAGTTGCGGTGTGTGGACTTTTAGTTGTGGCGTGTGAACTCTTAGTTGTGGCACGCATGTGGGATCTAGTTCCCCCACTGGGGATTGAACCTGGGCCCCCTGCATTGGGAGCACAGCGTCTTACCCACTGGACCACCAGGAAAGTCCCTCATTTTTTTCTTTTTAAACATTTTTTTTCTTCCTATGGTGGTGGGATTTTTTTTTTTTTTTTTCCTATTTATACTACTATTCTGGCAGTGATTCTAGCGTTGCTTAAGGTCATTAATAGTACACTGGATCAAGTTTATGTTAAATTAAGGAACTTCTATAATTTTTTTTAAAAGTACTCTTAGGTGACCAATTTTGTTTTAAATAAGGAAGCCTAAGAGCATTATTCACCTCTCCCTTCGTCCTTCCCTGCCCCCTCTACCCCCTGTATGTATATATATGTTTTAACATATGTGTATCTATTTAACATATACCTGTATATTACCTTTAAGGATGAGATTTGACTTTCCCCTCTATTAGTTTGAGAAATGTTTGTCCAACAGCAATGGGAGATTTTAAACAAGTCAGGCATTCTAGTGGTTCTTTAGACTAAAAAAGATCTACTCAAGTTGCCCATTTTATGGTCCTAGTGTGAACCAGGGCATTTTGGGTGTGTTTTATTTTACAGCTTTCTACTGAAAAGACAGAAATATTTTGATGTTACTACTGTTTATCATACTTACCATTTCAACATTTAGAAAATAATCATCATAATTCTCTTGTTTGTAGTGTCTTAATTACTTGAACTTTTCCCCCTTAGGTATAATGTTTACAAAATAATAATAAAGAGTGACGCTTCTTTTTCTTTTCTTTTTTTTTAGAATCTCAAAATTTGGATTTTGTTTGTAGTGTTCTTGTGGTGGCTGATCAGCTTCTCATATCTCGATTGAAAGAGATTTGTGAAGTGGCATTAAGTGAAAAACGTGAGTTTTTGAATTGGAATCTTAGTGTGTTTTCAGGTTGATCCAGGATTTACTGTATTTTATTGACTTTCTGATGTAGTTTATGATAAAATACATGTTTTTGTATCATTAAAAATTCAAGACATTTAAACTATTTAAATATTTAAACTATTTAAACTATTAAAAATTCAAGACATTTAAACATTTAAACTATTAAACACATCCTTATTTTAGAGATGTTAATATGTGAAAACATGAACATCTTAGAATTGAAATACGTTAATTTTTTGGAAATGCCATAAAAGCTTGAATAATAAGGATGGCATGAAACTTATTTTGGAATCTGAAAGATGAGAGTTTGAAAGCAGAAATTTTTTACCCTTGCCCTGGTCTGTAAGTCTACACTTAGCTACCCTGCTATTTGCTGGAATTTTTATGTAACCATCCCATTAATATATTTATCAAAAACTTCTTTTCTCTCAAACTCTTATTTTTCTCTTTCTGTTCATTATTTCTGTTAATTGCATGGCTGTCATCCTAACACTCAACTTTGGAACCCAAAGTTAGTTTTTGTTATTTTGTTTTTATACCCAAATTGCAGCTGTCAAAATTGATTAATCTTAACTGTGTTGATCACATTTCCCCTACTTTTTTTTTTTTTTTTTTTTTTTGCGGTATGCGGGCCTCTCACTGTTGTGGCCTCTCCCGTTGCGGAGCACAGGCTCCGGACATGCATGCTCAGCGGCCATGGCTCACGGGCCCCGCTGCTCCGCAGCATGTGGGATCTTCCCAGACTGGGGCATGAACCCGTGTCCCCTGCATCGGCAGGCGGACTCTCAACCACTGCGCCACCAGGGAAGCCCTCCACTACCTTTTTATTCTCACTGTCACTATACTAGTTGAGATCACTGTTATCCATCCCTTCTGTGTAGTGTCATAGTAGTCTTTTAAGTCCTGTTTCTCTTTTCTAACTTCTTTAATCTTTCTGTAGGAAGGAGTTAATGTCTTCCCTCGTTCATATATTTTTAATCGCTTACTCTGGGATAAAGGTTAAATTTCCTCACCCTGATATAAAAGTTTCTTGGCTTTCTAATCTTATCTTTGTTCTTTTTCTTTGCCTCTTCAGGAAGTGTGAAGGGATTTCCTGTCAAATTTTTCTAATTTGTACTTCTAATAGTTTGTCTTAGCTCTAGAGTCTTATTTACTCACTTTTCTTGAGCTCTGTGGATTATCTTCTCCTTGAACAACTCTAAAGTTTTTGTATGATCCAGTTTTATTTCTGTGAAATGGGAGAATTTGGGTTCATCATTAGTTGAAACATTAGGTTAGTCAAGAGTGAGGCAGCGATCATTATTGTCTGCATATTGTCTGCATATAACTTTTGACTGAGTTATAAGGGAGAAAGAACAAAGAAGTGGAGGAAGCCAGGTGTAGAAAATAGTTGTGTTCCTCTGTTGGCTGGGACTCAGAGTAAGTAAGAAAAAGAATGGAGGGGTTTGGGAAGCCCAGGTTACATGCTAGGTAAATAGAATATTCTGGGACAGTCTCTAGCAAAACACACTTCATATATAAAGTTAACAAGGATTGTAACAAAATCTAGCATGTTTTGTACAGTATGCCAGATTCTGCACTGGCATGAACTATAATATGGTAAGATTTAAATGTACTTATTTTCTAAATATATAGTATTTGTATGTGTTTATATATGTAAATATACCCACGTAAAGTCTGATAGACGACTCAACATAAATATATTTTGTAGAATGATTTCATCAATTTCTCCTACTCCTAAGTATACTTTGTTAGTTTTATAGGAGAATGACTATTCTGTGCTATATAAATGAAAAGGAATGTTGTTTATCAGTGAAAGTTAAAAATATTCTGAAAAGGTTAGGTAGAAGATTGTCAATTCTTATATGTTTGCTTTTTAGATGACACTATAATGCACCTTCTGTATTTTCTTTTGCTTAAAATTTTACGTGTGCTTATAGTTCCTCTGAACAAGTCATTTAAAATTACTTTGGCATATTGGGATGGAAAATGAGTTGTATATTTGCCCTAGTATAACTTATTTTTGGCAAGACACTACTTTCAATTTTCCTTCTTCTAAATGTTCAAACCTGACAACTTGAGAAATAAGTATATTTCATTTGCTGTAGTAACATGCCTTTCATCTCATTTCGCATATCTTTTCCTTTGTAGTTACCCTTAAGAATGCTGCTATGCTACTGGAATTCGCAGCAATGTATAATGCTGAACAGTTGAAACTATCTTGTTTACAATTTATAGGACTGAATATGGCAGCTTTACTTGAAGCAAGGTAGGTTAGATATATACAGACTGTTGCAAAAGCACTTATTTATATATAATAACAAATATATTAGTAATTTAAAAGTGAATGATAAATCCCAGCTTTGTAGAAAAAGTGAAAATGTAAGGGGATTTAATCATTCCATCAGTATTTGGATGCTTAATATATGCCAGCCATTGCTAAGATACTACCGGGAACAAATAAAGACAATATCCTTGCCCTCAGTGGTGCTTACATGCTGGTTGGAAGGTTGTGGGACAATATTATCACAAGTATATTTGTATATGTTTTCATATCTCTTTGCTTGTTTAGGCTAATTTGTAACTATGTAGTTTTTACCTTGGCTTTTAGAAAGTATCTGTAATACTAATTAAGCCAGCACTTAATTACTTCACATATCATGCAAACAGTTTGTTATTGGTTGATTTCTGTTTTTGTATTTATTCCCTTTTAAGATATTTCCTATACTACATATTGATTCTTTGGTCAAACTTAGGCTGCAGCAGATGGCCTGAAAAAATTTAGTTGGTCTAGTTTATGGCAAGCTGATTTGTGTGTTGAAGCTTTCATGGTAATGAAATTTTTCTTACGAAAAATGACACACTTTACGTGAAAAAAATCAGCTAAGTATATGTATCCTGTTTTATAAGCTAATATTTCATGCTATATTGATGTTTACCTGGATGGAAAGAATTTGATAAATGCTAATGATTTAGGAGTCATAGACATTTTAGAATTAGAGGAATCTTGGGAAATTTAATCCCATTGTTTTCAACTATTTTAGCAGTGGAAATTTTTTTTTTTTTTTTTTTTTTTTGTGTGGTATGCGGGCCTCTCACTGTTGTGGCCTCTCCTGTTGCGGAGCACCGGCTCCAGACGCGCAGGCTCAGCAGCCGTGGCTCACGGGCCTAGCCGCTTCGCGGCATGTGGGATCTTCCCGGACCGGGGCACGAACCCGTGTCCCCTGCATCGGCAGGCAGACTCTCAACCGCAGTGGAATTTTTTTAATGAAATAAATGTTACAGATTTATTTTTTAGCATAAAGTCACAATTTTACTATATTTACTCACTATAAAGTCAGTGATGAGAAAAGTAAGTCTTTTTGATCAGCACGGGAATTTCAGATTAGATTTCTTGGTGTCAGTTGCATTTTTAAAGTCGATGTCTAGTGTAATGCTGTATTTTGTTTTAACTGTAATAATAGCTAACACTGCCATAATAATAGTAATTAATAGTAATAACTAAAAATAGTACTACAATAATAGTTACATAGTAATAATGATAATTAATGGTATGTGCCAGGTGGCATTCTAAAAGTGTTGTATAGATTCACTTAATTTTCATGAAAACCTTACGAAGTAGATTCTGTTTATATCCTCAAATGAGGATGAGAAAACCCGTGAAACTTTTTTTGGCAAATAATCAAGAAAACCTTGATCCATATAATTAATTATAAATGGTAACAGTTTTTTGATAACTCACCTTTCAAAGTCAGGATGATGCTTAATGAAACTAATTCCAAAACATGTTTGAAATAAAAGTTTTCTACCATTTTTAAAAGGTGAATCACTGGGGCTTCCCTGGTGGTGTGGTGGTTGAGAGTCCGCCTGCCGATGCAGGGGACGTGGGTTCGTGCCCCGGTCCGGGAGGATCCCGCATGCCGCGGAGCGGCTGGGCCCGTGAGCCATGGCCGCTGAGCCTGCGCGTCCGGAGCTTGTGCTCCGCAGCGGGAGAGGCCATGACAGTGAGAGGCCCAAGTACAGCTAAAAAAAAAAAAAAAAAAAAAAAAAAAAAGGTGAATCACTAACAGATTCCTTAGTTGCCATTTAGGGTTCAATTTAGAGAAAATTCTTTTGGCTATTTAATGCTTTGTTATTTTGTGGAAAATGCTTTCCAAATGCAAATTAATATTATGGGATATTAGACAGTGTCATTTCAAAATGCCTCTGGTATTTCATTGTCAGAACCTGGCAGAGGTTTCAGAATACATTTATTTTTTTTGCTGACATTACATTAGTCATTCAAATCATAGTAATTTTTTCCCCTTGCATTGCCAAATTAACTCGTTTAATTTGTCAGAAAAGAATCAACCACAGTGTGAAACAAGCCAAATCTATCTAAAATACGATATTGGAGGATGATGTGTCACATTACTATTGTTCCATTATTATGTTGTGACAAGTTTGTCAGCTGAACTGTTAAGGGAGGCACATGTGCTGTGGTGAATCATTTTACATGAGTAGACATTATAACTTGCATTAAAGCAAAGATTTGTTTAAATGTAACCATTCCTAGTCAAATATGTGTTTGCCAGAAGTGTAAATAAATATGCACAGAGATGTTAAGAAAACAGCTGCATCAAAATTGACGTAGCATCACAAGTTAATTCTCTTCAAAATGTTAGAAAACCAGTATGGTACAGATTTGAATATGGTTGCTTTGTATTTTAAAAATAGTTTGAAGTACATTTTAGAATGTAAACTTCGATTTAAATTTTACTGATGCCTCAAAGTACCTCTTTGGAACCTGAGAGTTCCTTAAAATCTCCTTTGACTGCAATTGAACTAGTCCAAATGTCGTTTTATTTTTTTAATTTTTAAATTTATTTTTATTTTGGGCTGCGTTGGGTCTTTGTTGCTATGTGCAGGCTTTCTCTAGTTGCGGCGAGCAGGGGCTACTCCTCGTTGTAGTGTGCGGGCTTCTCATTGCAGAGCATGGGCTCTAGGCTTGTGGGCTTCAGTAGTTGTGGCGTGTGGGCTCAGAAGTTGCAGCACGTGGGCCCTAGACTGTGCGGGCTTCAGTAGTTTTGGCTCGCAGGCTCTAGAGCGCAGGCTCAGTAGTTGTGGCGCACAGGCTTAGTTGCTCCGTGGCATGTGGGGTCTTCCCAGATCAGGGATCGAACCTGTGTCCCCTGCATTGGCAGGCGGATTCTTTACCACTGCGCCACCAGGGAAGTCCCCAAATGTCATTTTACACATGAAGATATTAAGGACTAGAGAGGGAAAGTGAGTTGCTCAAGGTCATGTAGGTAATTGGGAGCAGTGATAATCCTAGATAGAATTCAGGTACCTGATAGGCCATTGTTCTGTCAATATAGTACTCCTTCTGTAGTAAAGATTATATTTGTGGAAAATGAAAGTTGAATACTTGCTATTATGATAGAAAATATTTTTCTATCACCTATTTGTAAGAGTTACTTGAGTTTTATTCAGTATGTTTGTCTAATATGTTTGCTATTTATGTGAAATATATAACTATACGTACTTCCAAAAAGAATTTGTTGCAGCTGGCATATTAATTCTTTAAAAAAATATTCCTTACTCAACAATATAAAATGTCTCTGCATATTTGAAAGTCTTAATAGGTATTAAACTTGAGTGTTAAGATAGAATTTTATATCTTATTATTTAGGTCTCTTGATGTTTTAAGTGACGGTGTTTTGAAGGATCTTTCTGTGTTTTACCGAAAAATGGTAAGGTTTATGTTTTTGTCAATTACAGTATCAACTAAAGCAGTATATTTGGTCAGACTTCTCAATGGAACAATTTCCTAATGAATTCTGATTCATTAGGATCTTTTAAAAATGAGGACATAAGATTTCTTTACAAGCTCTACAGGGAAACACGATAATAAAAATTGAAGATATTTAATGATAAAATTAATATCTATTTAAATTTCTTTATAAATGAAAGTTATTGAATGCTTTGTGGTCTTTCGTTATTTATTTACTAAAGATCAGGACAGTGTAAAAATATGGATTTTAATGATTTTATTATTTTTATTGAGGTAACATTGATTTATAACACTACGTAAGTTTCATGTGTACATTGTTATGTTTCTACTTCTGTATACCCTGCAGCTTCCTCCCTACCAAAAATTTAACTTCCATCTGTCAGCATATAGTTGATCCCCTTTATCTATTTCACTCCCCCACTCCTCTTCTCCCTCTGGTAACTACTACTCTATTCTCTGTATCCATGTGTTTGGGTTTTTTTTTGTTTGTTCAGTAAATTTATTTTGTTTTTGTTTGTTTATTAGTGTTTTATGTTCCATCTATGAGTGAAATCATACAGTATTTGTCTTTCTCCATCTGACTTACTTCACTTAGCATAATATCCTCATGGTCCATCTGTGTTGTTGAAAATGGCAAAAAAGATTTCATCTTTTTTCATGGCTGAGTAGTATTCCATTGTGTGTGTGTGTGTGTGTGTGCGCGTGCGCGCATTTATATACATACACATATACTACATTTTCTTTATCCATTCATCCCTTGATGGGCACTTAGGTGGTTTCCATATATTGGCTATTGCAAATAATGCTGCAGTGAACATAGGGGAGCATATATCTTTTCAAATAAGTGTTTTTGTATTCTTTGGATGAGTACCCAGAAATGGGATAGCTGGGTATCTTATGGTAGTCTATTCTTAATTTTTTTAGGAATCTCCATACTGTCATTGGTGTAGTGACTGCACCAATTCACAGTCTCACCAACAGTGTATGAGGGTTCTCTTTTCTCCACATCCTTGCCAACACATGGTATTTCTTGTCATTTTGACCCTAGCCATTCTGACAGGTGTACAGTGATATCTCAGTGTGGTTCTGATTTGCATATCCCTGATAATTAGTGATGCTGAACATCTTTTCATCTGTCTGTTTGCCATCTATATGTCTTCTTTGAAAAAATATGTATTCAACTCCTCTGTCCGTTTTTTAATCAGGTAATTTTGTTGTTGTTGAGTTGTATGAGTTATTTTAGGGCATATGATTTACAAATATCTCCTCCCATTTGGCAGGTTGTCTTTTTGTTTTATTGATGGTTTCCTGTGCTGTGCAGAAGCTTTTTAGTTTGGTGTAATCCCATTTATTTTTGCTTTTGTTTTCATTGACTGAGGAGGCATATTTTAAAAGATACTGCTATGACTGATATCAAAGAGTATACCACCTGTGTTTTCTTTCAGGAGTTTTATGGTTTCAGGTCTTACACTCAAGCCTTTAATCTACTTTGACTTAATTTTTGTGTATATTGTGAAATAATGGTCTAATTTAATTATTTGGCATGTGGCTGTCCAGTTTTCCCAGCACTATTTATTGAAGAGACTGTCCCTTCTCCATTGTGTATTCTTTGCTCCTTTGTTGTAAATTAATTGTCCGTGTGTGCAAGTGTTTAGTCCTGGGCTTTCAATTCTGTTTAGAAATCTTTGCATCTGTTTTTCTGCCAATATCATGCCGTTTTGACTACAGTGGCTTTGTAATATAGTTTGAAATCAGGAAATATGATACCTCCAGCTTTGTTCTTTTTTCTCAGCATCGCTTTGACTATTCAGGGTCATTTGTGGTTCCATATAAATTTTAGAATTTTTTGTTCTATTTCTGTGAAAAATGTTTTTGGGATTTTGATAGGGATTGTATTGAATTAGATTGCTTTAGGTAATATGGACATTTTGATAATGTTAATTCTTCTAATCCTTGACCCTGGCACATCTTTCCATTTATTTGTGTCAGATTTCTGGTAGAATCTTTAGGGTTTTCTATGTATATAAAAATCATGCCATCTGCAGATAGTGACAGTTTTATGTCTTCTTTTCCAATTTGGATGTCTTTTATTTATTTTTTCTTGACTAATTGCTCTGGCTAACACTTCCAGTACTATGTTGAATAAGAGTGGTGAGATTGAGCATCCTTGTCTTATTCCTGATCTTAGAGGGATAGCTTTTACTACTTAACCATTGAGTATGTTAGCTGTGGGTTTGTCACATATCATCCCTTCTACACCATTCTCTTGAGAGTTTTTATCATAAATGGGTGTTGAATGTTGTCAAATGTTTTTTCTGCATCTTTTGAGATGATCGCATGATTTTTGTTCATTTTGTGGATGTGTTGTATCATGTTGATCAATTTGAGGATGTTGAACCATCCTTACATCCCTGGTATAAATCCCACTTGATCATGTTGTATGATCCTTTTGATGTATTTTTTAATTTGTTTTGCTAATATGTTGTTGAGGATTTTTGCAACTGGCAGCCATCAGAGATATTGGCCTGTGATTTTCTTTCTTTGTGTTGTCTTTGTCTGGTTTTGGTATCAGGGTGATATTGGCCTTGTAAAATGAGTTAGGAAGCATTCCCTCCTTTTCAGTTTTTTGGAATAGTTTTAGTATAGTTATTAAATCTTCTTTGAATATTGGTAGAATTCACCTGTGAAGCAATCTGGTCCTGGACCTACGTTTTTTGATTACTGTTTCAATCTCTGTACTAGTGATTGGTCTATTCAGATTTTCTATTCATGATTCAGCCCTGGAAGGTTGTATGATTCTAAGAATTTGTCCATTTCTTCTAGATTGTCCAGTTTTTGTATTCTCTTATACTCCTTTATATTTCTGTAAGTATCTATTTTTTTTTCTCTTTCATTTTTTATTTTATTTATCAGGGCTTCTCTTTTTTTTCTTAGTGAATCTAGCTAATGGTTTGTCAGTTTTGTTTATCTTTTCAAAGAACTGACTCTTAGTTTAGTTTGTCTTTTCAAAAAACCAATTCTTAGTTTCATTCATCTTTTCTTCTGTCTTCTCTGATCTTTATATTTCCTTCTTTCTACTGACTTCGGGCTTTGTTCTTCTTTTTCTAGTACCTTTAGGTGTAAGTTTTTCTTGTTTCTTGAGGTAAGCCTTTATTGCTACAAACTCTTAATACTGCTTTTGCTGTTTCCCATAGATTTTGGTATATTGTATTTTCATTTCCATTTGTCTTCAGGTAATTTTTTGTTTCTCCTTTGATTTCTTCAGTGACCCAATTGTTGTTCTGTAGCATATTGTTCATCTTTACATATCTGTCATTTTTCTAGTGTTCTTGTTCTTGATTTCTAGTTTCTCATACCATTGTGATCGGAAAAGATGTTTGATAGAATTTCAGTCTTCTTAAATCTATATTGAGACTTCTTTTGTGTCCCGATTTATGGCCTATCCTTGAGAATGTTCCATGAGCATTTGAGAAGAATGTGTGTTTTGCTGCATTGTTCTGTTTAAATCTGTTAAATATATCTGATCTAACGTTTCAGTTAAGGCCACTGTTTCCTTGTTGACTTTCTGTCTGGGTAATCTATCTGTTGATGTAAGTGGGGTGTTAAATGTCCCCTACAATTATTTTGTTGCTGTCAGTTCTCTCGCTTTGGGAATGTTAGTAATTGTTGTATATATTTTGGTGCTCTTATGTTAGGTACATATACATTAGTCACTTTTATGTGTTCTTGCTGAGTTGTCCTCTTTATAATTATATGCTGACCATTTTTTGTCTCTTGTTATCTTTTGGCTTGAAGTCTAATTTGTCTGGTATAAGGATGGCTACACTTGCTTTCTTTTGGCAGCCATTTGCTTAGAGTATCATCTTCCATCTCTTCACATTTAGCCTGTGTTTGTCTTCAGAGCTGAGGTGTGTCTCCTGGAGCAGCATTTGGTTGAGTCTTATGTTTTAATGCATCCAGCCACTCTGTCTTTTGATTGATGAATTCAGTCCATTTACATTCAGGGGGATTAGTGACAGATGAGGATGTAGTCCTGAAATTTTGTGTTTTGTTTTTTGGTTGCTTGATACCTCTGTGGTTTCTTTTTCCTGTGTTTCTGTCTGTTATTTTGGTTTGGAGGTTTTCTGTGGTATTTTTCTTAGTTTCTTCTTTTATTATGTTTCATGTCTCTGCTCTGTAACAAAGTTTTGTGGTTGCCCTGAGCTTTGTATAAAACGTCTCACAGATAAAATAGTCTTTTTTCTGCTGATAGTATGTTATCTTCATTTACCTGTATGAATTTTTTCATCCCCTTTTATGTTTTTGTTTTTTCACATTATTCCTTTTTTTTTCCACTTTTTTTTTTTAAACATCTTTATTGGGGTATAATTGCTTTACAATGGTGTGTTAGTTTCTGCTTTATAACAAAGTGAATCAGTTATACATGTACATACGTTCCCATATCTCTTCCCTCTTGCATCTCCCTCCCTCCCACCCTCCCTATCCCACCCCTCCAGGCGGTCACAAAGCACCAAGCTGATCTCCCTGTGCTATGCGGCTGCTTCCCACTAGCTATCTACCTTACGTTTGGTAGTGTATATATGTCCATGCCTCTCTCTCGCTTTGTCACAGCTCACCCTTCCCCCTCCCCATATCCTCAAGTCCGTTCTCTAGTAGGTCTGTGTGTTTATTCCTGTCTTACCCCTAGGTTCTTCATGACATTTTTTTTTCTTAAATTCCATATATAAAATGAATCTTTTTTGGGTTTTTTTTGCGGTACGCGGGCCTCTCACTGCTGTGGCCTCTCCCGCTGCGGAGCACAGGCTCTGGACGCGCAGGCTCAGCAGCCATGGCTCACGGGCCCAGCCGCTCCTCAGCATGTGGGATCTTCCTGGACCGGGGTATGAACCCGTGTCCCCTGCATCGGCAGGCAGACTCTCAACCACTGCACCACCAGGGAAGCCCTCACATTATCCCTTTTGATGTGAGTTTGCTACCAAACAGAAATAGCTTATAGTTATTTTCCTGCTTTCTTTTTTTCTCCTTTTAACCTTTATGCTCTCATAGAGTTGCAATTTTCTGGTTCTGTTTTATCATCTTGCTCAAAGTTTTGTATCCGTTTGTCTTTTTTGTTTCTGTTAGAAGTGCTGCTTTCAGCGTGTCTTGTTAGGCAGGTCTTGTGTTGATGAACTCTCTCAGCTTCTGTTTGAGAAAGTCTTTCTCTCTCCTTCATATTTGAACGATGTCTTTGCTGGATAGAGTATTCTAGTCTGACGGTTTTTATCTTTTAGTATTCTGAGATTGTCATTTCACTCTCTCCTGGCCTGTTGGGTTTCTGCTGAGACATCTGCTGCTAGCCTAGTGGAGGTTCCTTTGTAGGCCACCAGCCTTTTTTTTTTTTTTTAACTTTTTGGCCATGCCACGTGGCTTGCAGGATCTTAGTTCCCCGACCAGGAATCAAACCTGGGCCCTGGCAGTGAAAGCACTGAGTCCTAACCGCTGAACTACCAGGGAATTCCCAGCTACCATCCTTTTTCTTGGCTGCCTTTAAAAATCTTTGTCATTGACTTTTGACAATTTTAATATTTATTACACATCTTGGAGAAGGTTGTTCTGCATTGAGATAATTAGGTATTCTTTTAATTTCATGGACTTGTGTATCCAGTTCCTTTTCCAGCTTTGGGATGTTCTCAGATATTATTTCTTTAAATAAACTCTCTTTTGCCTTCTCCCTCTCTTCTCCTTCTGGGTTACTCATTACCCTAATATTTTTATTCCTAAATGAGTTGGATAGGTCTTGTGAAATTTCCTCACTTTTTAAATATTCTGTTTCTCTTCTTCTACTTGTATCATTTCAAGATTTCTACCTTTGAGCTTGCTAATTCTCTCTTTCATATGATCTGCTCTATTTCCATTTCTTTCTAATTCATTCTTCATCTCATTTATTGAGTTCTTCAACTCCAGCGTTTGTTTGGTTCTTTTTTAGAGTTTCAGTCTCTTTGGTAAAGTATTTCGTCTGTTCATTAATTTTATTCCTGAGCTCATTAAACCGCCTTTCTGACTTCTTACAGCTTATTGAGTTCCTTCATGACAGCTATTTTGAATTCTCTATCAGTTAGATTGAAATATTCTGTGACTTAGTTTGGTTTCTGGAGAACTGTTATTTTCTTTTTGTGGTCGAGTGTTATTGTGGTTGTATATGGTACTTGAATTAAATTGTTCCTCTGCAGGTGCATTTGAAGTTAATGACAGGTTAGAAGTTAGAGTCCTTTCTTTTGCTTTCCAGTAGGTGGCACTATAACACAGGTTTGTTTTCTCTTACCTGAGCTGGCTCTGATTATATTTGCTAGTTGACACTTTCCAGCCTCCACCGGCTCTGTAAGAGGTGTGCTTCTGTGCCTTCATTATTGCTTCTTGTGCCTCCCAGGTCCTTACTGCCTTTCTTCTGCCAGAGCTACTGTCATCATCGGAATGTTGGGCTCTTCCCCAGTTTGTGAGGTTCCTTGAGTAACAGTCTTTGCATGGGGGGAGGAGGATCATGGGGGTATTGGGAGCCAGGGTTGCACAGGTGCCTGTACTGTATCTGATACTGTATAAGGTTCGTGGGCTTCCGCCACTGTTGATGGTGGGCGATGGCGGCTGGGTTCCAGGGCCCACTTCCGTTGCTACCAAGCTACCTGTGGTTGTGAGCACCCCTCCATTCAGGATGCCATAGTTGTAAGTGCACCACCTCACATGCTGGTACTGGGTTCCCTGAAGCTGTGGGCTCAGCTTCCATGGTTAGAGGCCCAGGATTGCAGGCACAGACTCCACTCTTTCATCTGTTCTTCCTCTCTCCTGTATGTGTTCCAGCCTCCCCACCTTTAGATGTACAAATGTGTGGAATTCTCTGGTGACCTAGTGTGTTGGGCAGAGGCAACTTTGTTGAGCTCTGGATGTTTTACTGGTTGTAGACTGAAGGGGAGACAGAAAGGTAGCTGATGTCTTTCCTCTACAAATTTTGTATTTAAAAAGTGACATCTTTTTTTCTATAGATTCCAGCAATGGATAGAAGAGTCATTACACCATATCAAGATGGACCAGATATTAGCTATTTGGATGTAGAAGATGGAGATATCTTTTTGAAAGAAGAAATAAATATGGAACAAAATTATTCGTAAGCTCTGTTTTTTTTTTTCCCCCTTCCTTTTCTCCTTCCCTCATCCCCAATCTTGGACACTGTTGACACCTTTATATTAATATGGAAAGAAAAATTGAGAAACCTAACATAAAAAATAGGTATTTATGTTCATTTTTAGCCTGATACAATACAAAGTAAATGCATAATTAATATTTGCAGATATAACAAAGTTAAGTATAAACACAAAAGGAATGTAGCCTTCTGGTTAAATATGTTGGGTTGAATAAGTGCAATTATCTTAACTACCTTTCCAAACCCTGCTGAGATTATAGTAAAGAAATAAAAAAGGCATATTGCACTAGATCAGAGAGAACAGGAAAGGAGTAAATGGCAATCAGGAGATGTTAACAGTTTTGGAAGTTGGAAAGTGGTTGCCAAGCAGTAATGACTTAGAAAAAACTAAAACAGAATTCTGGAAAGGCTTAAGAATTACAGGTACTAGGTTTATGAAGACCAGTGTAAGTGGTTGGATTTGGAAAAGAGCTTTTTTTTTTTGAAAATTTTTCAAAGAGCATTGATGTATTCCTGAACCAAGTGATTGATTGCCCCTCCTCCATCTTAGCAGAAGACGAGAGATTTGCCTTCTGGAGAGGGTGAACCAAGGGGAGTTCATCAGCCATTCTTCTAGATCCCTCTCTGTAGAGAACCCTACTCATTCAAGAGATATGACCCACAGTGACTGGCATTTGGGAGTCCTTCAATAAAATATCCCAGGTTCTACACAATCTCCCTGTTGACCATTTAATAAGTCCTGCTTAGAATTTCCAGTCGGCATTTTAGGCTAATTTATCAGCTGGTTATAGAATTACTTTCCTTCTGCTTGGTAAATGACCTGTTAAAATAAAATCTTCGGACGTTCAAGTCATTTACTACATACATGTGTGAGTGTATATATATGTATGAGTATAATTGTAGCTCACTGAAAAGCTGCTCTTGGTTCCAGAAATCTTTTTTAACCTCTTTTCTAGAGTTTGGTGGTAGCCACTGGAATACTTGAGGTTTATAAATATCTGACTTGGATGTATGACATGTTATTACATTAAAAATTATAATAAAATGATTAACATTGACATAAATACATTATCCTTCACAAAATAATAGTATTCACAGCTGACCTGTGTTACTGTGGATGAATTATGTAATGAGATCTATAATTTTTAGGTGAAATAAGACTGTTGTAGTCCTTATAGATAATGTTATTTTCTCTTTCCTGATTAATAATAATTCAAGGAATTAAGCAGCCCCTGAAATACTTTAAAAATTATCACCAAATATTTCTAGTTCCAGATCATAGATTATAATAGCTTGTGTGTGAACATGTACAGTATTTTACTTTTCAAAGTATTTTCTTATATACCATCTTGTTTCTAATTTTCACAGAAGTGCTAGGGTTAGAACAAGTGATAGTATCACACTGAAGTTTGGTGGAATTAACTAATGTGCTCTGGGCCACTTAGATAAATGGGACTAGAACATATATATTCTTTTGTGTTTTCTGTTTGACCAAAATGCTGTATTCCGTTGCTCAAAATGCATAGTTCTTCTCCTGTTTCATCTGTAATTTAAAAAAAAAATATTTTTATTTATTTATTTTTGGCTGCGTTGGGTCTTTGTTGCTGCATGTGGGCTTTCTCTAGTTGCAGTGAGTGGGGCTACTCTTCGTTGCAGTGCTCGGGCTTCTCATTGCAGTGGCTTCTCTTGTTGCGGAGCATGGGCTCTAGGCGCACAGGCTCAGTAGCTGTGGCTCGCGGGCTCTAGAGCGCAGGCTCAGTAGTTGTGGCGCACGCACTTAGTTGCTCTGCGGCATGTGGGATCTTCCTGGACCAGGGATCGAACCCGTGTCCCATGCATTGGCAGGCGGATTCTTAACCACTGTGCCACAAGGGAAGCCCTGTAACTTTAATTTTTTTAAATGACTTTTATGTTTGCTTTTTTCCTAGGGAAAGTGTGTTCAAGAAGACAAAAACAAAAGCAAAAAAGAAGCCACGTAAGCGGTCTGATAGTTCTGGAGGTTATAACCTTTCAGATATTATTCAGAGTCCACCATCTACAGGTTAGTGGAAAATATTTTAGGGTATATTTTCTGATCTAATCTTTCTTGTCTCTGTTCCTTATCTAATTCATTTAACATGTATTAAATACTATTATATGCCATCTGCTGGGGCTACAGAAATAGAAAATAGTCCTTGTCTTAGGGAGGCCACAGAAAGTGGTAATGTATTGTGATAAGTACTCTGATTGACATTTGCTCTGTGATCACAGAAGGGGCACCCAAACTAGTCTGAGAAGATCGGGGCACATCTGTTAGAGGAAAGTGATACCTGAGCTGGATCTCGAAGAGTGAAGAGAATTTAGCCAAGAAAAGGAGGCAGATTGACGTGCTAAGAGAATGGGGCAGTGTGTTTCAAGCCTAGAGGCAGTAGAAAGACTGCACGTTTGTTGTGCATAGCTCGGCCATATCCGGTAGGTGCAGGTAGGAGATAGGTTGGAGAGCGTCAGATTTTGGAGGGTGTTATATGCCAAACTAAGGAATTTGGACTTTAATCTGAAGGCTGCAGGTAGCTGTTGATGGATTTTTTAAGGCAGGGTGTGACTGGATAAGGCTTATGTTTTTAGAAAGACCACTCTGTCTAGTGGCATAGAGGGTTAGAGGTGGGCAAAACATGACAAAGATACTATTAACACGTGCATTCAGTTCATATATATCAGTGCTTCAAGTGAGATGCCACGTGGGATTCCATTCATGCGTGTTAAGGAGGTTATAATCCAGTAGTAAAATACAACACGTTTTATACCTAGGCATTATGTGAGCCTGTTTGAAAGTAAGGTTATATAGTTTTTCTAAAATTTTTTTCCCCAGTTTTTAATTTTGAAAATCTTTAAGTTACTAAAAAGGCGAAAGAAAAATACCATGAACATCTGTATACCCATTATCCAGATCTATTGTTCACCTCTTACCACATTTGCTTTTTCTTGCAGGCTTTGTCTTGCATGCTCTGTTCCCTCATCCTCCAAACATTCTACACACACACTTTTTTTTTTTAACCTGATCCACTTGGAACTAAGCTGTAGACATGACATTTTCCCCCCAAGGTTAATATGAATCTCCTAAGCATAAGGGAGATACAACCCTTATCCTATACAACCACAATACCATTATCACATTGAAAGACAGTTAACATTAATTCATATTATGTAGTGCTGTAGTCTATGCCCATATTTCCCTAATTGTCCAAACATGTTTTTATAGCCTTTTCTGTTTTAACATTAAGAAAAAAAAAAAAAATCTAATGTCGTATCAGGGTTGACATTGTCTTTGCTTATTAATGTCTTTTTAGTCTCTTAAGTAGAACAGTACCGCCACACCTTTCTGTTTTGTTTTGTTTTGTTTTCAGAAGTTGAGGCCAGTGGTATTGTAGACTACCCCACATTCTGGATTCATCTGATTAGATCCAGATTAAATGACCTAAATTTTAACAGTTTCTTTAGATAAAAATTTGAAGTGTAACCAAAAAAGAATGGCAGCACAGCATGGCTTTCAGAAATAGTTGGTGTGTCTATAGCCATAAGACAAACTGGTGCAGTTTCTATCAGTGTTTTCACAGTCAATCAGCCTTATACAGGCAACTTTGAAAAGTACAAATTAGGTATTTGACATGTTTGATAAATAACGTGAAGAATAGTCGTTTTAGATAACACACGAGATATTAAAAAAGAAAGCTAATATACCTAAATTGATTGATGAAGTATAGGTCTATAGGTCTTTCTCATTTGCTGCATCTCCTGATTCCTATTTTAGGACCTTTCTAAAGTTTAACTTCTGTGATTTTGCATCCTCTGTGTTATATGAATTACCCGTAGTACTTAGGAGGAGGCATAGGTGGATTGATGGCAGGATGAATAAATGGATAGACAGTCGTGGAGCTAGTGATTTTCCAAATACCTAAAAGATTTATGGAAAAAGCAGATATTTGGTTTGTTTTAAAGGATGTTATTGATAGCACATGTGTTAAGAGTCTTAGCATTTCAGAGCTGGAAGAGACCTTAATAATGAATTAATTTACACCCCTTCCTTTAAACTTGAGGAAACAAGCTCAGAAAACTTTGAAGTGATTTCAGGTCGTAGCAGCCAGAGGTAGAATTTATTTTCTTGATTCCTGTTCGGTATTCTTCCTGCTATACTACTCCCTTCTGTGGCCAAAGCCAAAAATGATTGAAAGGTTAAATTTAACTGGGGGCCAAAGTAACCTATTCTGGGAGAAATTCTGAGTATGAAGCTAATTTCATCAAGGACAGTTATATGAAGGCTTAACGTTTGTTTGTGTTGGTCCTTAAAGTTAGAAGTCATTCTGTGAAAATATTTTTTTATCAAAGATAACTGTTGGCCACTTTAATCGTCTTCTTTATTAGATTTGTTTCCAATTGACTTTTGGGAGCATCCCAGTATTAAATATACTCTCTTACATAAAAATTTGCTACTCTTAAAAATATTTAAAACATTGTGGGGGAGAAAAGTTTGAATGTTCTTCCAAATTGTATTTTAGCAATAACAACAAAAAAGGCACGTATCTTGTCAGAGTGATTTACTTTTTTTTTTTTTAATTAATTAATATAATTTATTTATTTTTGGCTGCGTTGGGTCTTCATTGCTGCATGCAGGCTTTCTCTAGTTGCGGTGAGCGGGGGCTACTCTTCCTTGAAGTGCGCTGGCTTCTCACTGCGATGGCTTCTCGTTGCGGAGCACGGGTTCTAGGCGCCTGGGCTTCAGTAGTTGTGGCTCGCGGGCTCTAGAGCGCAGGCTCAGTAGTTGTGGCGCACGGGCTTAGTTGCTCCACGGCATGTGGGATCTTCCCAGACCAGGGATTGAACTCGTGTCCCCTGCATTGGCAGGCGGATTCTTAACCAGCGTGCCACCAGGGAAGCCCAGGGTGATTTACTTTTAAAGAAAACAACACTTACTGAATTTATGAGATATGTTATATAATGTATTTATTTTGCCACTTCATTTAGATTGTACTGCATTTTAAATATGTGGAAATAAACACATGAACCTAAGCAAAAGTTTTTTTTTTTTTTTACTCTGTACTTGAAATGACTGATTTGCTAATGAGCCAGGATACCAGATGTAGCAGGGAGACAGGTATTGAGGTATTGAGCTTGCCTAAGAGAACAAATGGTATATGCATTTCATAACAACTTATGCTTTAGGTGATAAGCTAATTGAAAATAGCTCTCAATTCACAGATATTTTGCAGAAGGGAAAAACCCTCAAACAGGCCACAGTAGGCTTCAGCAAAGCCTCTGCTACCTGGCCAGTCTGCTGGCTTAGATGACTGGCAGAAAGGTTATAATGCTTCTCCCACACAGACTAGGACTAATCCCCCTTTGCATAGGTGCAGAGACAGATGAGAAAGGGAAAGGGGAGGGGTCTAGAGTTTATTAATTTTGTCTTGCTCTCTTATCTTTATGGGGAAAAAAATGTTCTGAGTCACTTTTTAAATCAGATACCAAATAACTATCTTCCTCAGGTTTATTGCTTAATTGGTGTGTAATTAAAATGAATAAAACTGTTGTTTTAAAATTTTCCATTTCAGTTTTTCACTTCAACTGATTTCTTTCTTCAGTTAGCTTGAATTATTAAGACTTTAGTACAGTGACTATAATTTAAATGTTACTAAATCTGGATAAATGGACGCTTTTAGCTCTATTTGGTTCATCAAATGTAATACATATATGTTTATGTATATGTGTTTAAATATGAAAAAATTTTTACCTTTTAGGATTACTAAAGTCTGGTAAGACCAATTCTGTGGAATCTCTTCCAGAACTGTTGACATCAGACTCTGAAGGAAGCTATGCAGGAGTGGGTAGTCCTAGAGATTTACAGTCTCCTGATTTCACAACAGGATTTCATTCAGATAAGATTGAGGTTTGTCTTCGTTTATTAATGCACTATTTTCTTCACATTTTAATCTATAGACAGTTTAGTTTTTCATTATTTTTACTCTAAAACATTCTTCTGGCTGGTTTATAAGAAAATACAATTAATGACATAATATATGTAGTGTTAGTTTTCTCAAATTTGCCTAATATTTCTAGTTTTAAAGATTTTAATTGCAGTTTTGAGCCCTTTATGATGTTGTATTTCTGCAATAAAAGTAATGTTGATGTAAAGTATAGCAATACTGTATAGGCATATTGAAATATATATTCATAGCTAAATTACTTAAAATATATTTTGTGAAATGTCAGTTAACACCAGCTAAAAATTGTCAAAGGAAAGTGATTTTGAAAGTAAGCCTAATACCAAAATCTGTTTAGTGTCTTTCTGCCACGGTGTGAACTGGAGCAATGCAATCTGGAATGGAGTTCTTCTCCTAGTCTAGCATAATTGACACTAAGCTGCTGAATTCCTAGGCTGGTCAGCTCTGGGGGAGGCCATGTTTCAGACATCTGTTAACATTTAATTCCATAGTTGTTAATCTACAGGGAAGGAGAATGTCAAACTTACCAGATAGAGTAATTTTTTTCTAACCTCTATACATCCACAAAATATATTAGAACATCTAGAAATTTGTGAGACAATAGAAAATTTACCCTTTATTAAGAGTCTTCTAGGCCTCAAGGATTGATATAAAACAAATTTTTATCATAAAAATTTTTTTATGTAAGGTAGAAGTTTGGGGGAAATTCATATTACACTTAGGTTGGCCTGGAAGACAGTTGAGGTTTAAAAGAAGGTTGAAGGCATACTGAATTTTTGGCAATAGTAGAGAATCTATCCTGGCAGTGGAAATACCATTTCAATAACTTCCTTGACCTATTGTAATAGCAATAGTTTTAGGGTCCCTTTTGAAGTGTCAGTATTATTTGGCTTTAATTTTATTCAGAGTCCTTTAATTATATTCAGAGTAAATTGTATGAAATTTATACCAGACTTTCATTTTGTTTCATTTTAAAGTCATGGATGTTAATTTTAAAGTTACTGCTTCATATCTTATTTGAACAACTTATATTTATTAACATTTTTGTTTAATACTCAGGTAAATAAGAACTTGATATGCAAACTTATATCCCTAAAAATTATTCCCAAAGCTTTTAATAATTGGGTTATAGCCACTGATATGGTTTGAGAATTGATCAAGATACTAAACTGTAGAAGCACTGAATTGAAAATACTAGATAATTATTCTTGTAAGGTTTTACTCTTTAATATAGTTTAACCAGTATTTACCGAGTACCAACTATGTGTTAGCTACTGTGCTAGGAGTACCTGCTATTACTCACTCTTTAATTTTTTTTTTTTTTTTTTTTTTTAACCTCCAGGGGAAAATTAAATCCTATGTTAATGGTACACCTCCTACACATTTTAGGGAAGATTTAAAACCATGGGAAAAATCACCAGTACTTAAAATATCTGCTCCACAGCCCATTCCCAGTAACAGAATTGATATTACAAGCTCTTCCAGTTGGGTTTCTGGCTCTTTCAGGTAGGATTTTTATTTTGTTCTGTACTTGTTAGTCTGAGAAATATCATTTATTTTTGGTCAAGTGAAACTTTTTAATGAAGCACATTTAAAAAAATTTCTAATATACAGAAAATTACCTAAATGCATACAAATTAGCAGCTAAAGTGCATACAAATTACTAACCGGCTAAAATAGGCTTTTTTTTCCAGACAGAATTTAGTTGCCTTTGCAGTGTCATCAGGGAATACTTAGTAAAATACTCTATAACACACACACACACACACACACAGTGACTTGATATCAGCTTCTTTTTCTTTTTTAATGGATAGTGTATATTAGTAAAAACTCCCACTCAGGACGACCATTTTGCCATTTGTAGGCTTACTTTATCTTTTTTTTTGCACATTAAAGTGTATTTAAGATCTCACAAAATGTGTTGTTACAGTTAATTTTCAGAGGCTATTCATTTAATGTTATGCTGTAGTTTTAACTTAACCTATATTCTATCCATATTTTTTTTTACTTATAAAAGTCAGTTTTTAAAACTGAAGGAATAAGTATAATTAACATACAGTATTCTTTCAAAGAGCTAATTGAGCTTATGCTTCATCTTTATTACCTAGTATGGTTTATAATAGGCTAAGACTGTTAATTGACTTACCAATTATATTGCCATCTGGGCCATTTGTGTAATTATTTTGAAATGTGCTGTATTTTGCACAGTTGGAATAAAGATGATGTCCCGGTTTATGCTGCTTCATGGTCTAAAGATAGTTCAGAAAGTAGACACCTTTTTTCCTAAGTAAACATATTTGTGGGAACACCTGGAAGCATCTTCTAATCACTAATGTTAGACTATTTTATTAAACATGTATCTCTTAACATTATGACTTCTGATGCATTTTATTATTATGTATGTATATATAAAAGTAGCTTTCATTCAAAATATCCTTTTTGAAGTTGGCCGCAGCTGACAAAATAGACCTAAATTATCCTCTCATTAATGATGTTATATATAATTTACAGTTTCAGTAATGTTTGGGTGTTGGACTTCATGGATAAATGAATGGGTTGTAAAGTAACTTTTATATGTCTTTTAGTCCTGTAAGCCCTCCTGTCGTGGATCTCAGAACCATCATGCAAATAGAAGAAAGCAGACAAAGATGTGGAGCTACACCAAAGACAAATTTGGGGTTGGTTACAAAATCATAAGAAAAGGAAAGACCATGTTGTGTTATAGTTCTGCCCTAAACAACTGGAAAGACCTACTGGACCTTTCCTATTATTTTTCTGCATTTGATGTTAAAGTTAGTTGTAAGCTCTTTTCTAGGTAATTTAGCCTCCATAACATTATTTCTTAAATATATGCTGAAGACTGAGTTGGGTTGATAGGTCTAGCTCTTGTGGAATACAGTATGACATGCCGGAAATTTGCCTCTAAAATGATCTATTTCTGTTACAAGTGTGATGCAAGTGTATTAGGAGGGCTCCCATGTAGCTATTACTTGATCTTTGATAGTATAAACTAATTATATATATTGCCACTGTTGAAACTTGTGGTCATTTTGATCTAGTAATAGTAAAATCCCATCACATAAACACAGAGCAATATAATTACCAGTAACCTTTGTTGAGCAGAAATTAATGTTAATTGGTTTAATTTATAGCAAAATTATTTCTTATGGAATTAAACTTTCTCAGAAGCAGTGAAACTGATTGGTTTAATTTAACAATTTCTAGAAAAATGATTTCTCATGGAGTTAAACTGTCTCAGAAGCAACGAAAAATGATTGCAATGACTACCAAAGATAATAATTCAGGAATGAATAGCATGGAAACAGCATTAAGTGCTCCTTCAAAAACCCCCAAACCAGCGAATGCATGGTATGCTCTAATTTTTATTAAAATAAGCTTTGTACATTAGCTTTTAAGGTACTTCTTGGCTTTGGGTGGGTTTTTTTTTTTCCTTCCTGTCTTTTCAAATATTTCATTCCCCTCTTTGCTTTCAAGTTAAAAATTGGACCTTGGGAAATACTTTATTTTCTTGTTTGTTTTGAGAAGTACATCATGATTTTTGAATTTTTTTCATATGTGTAGATAAAATTTCTTCTTGGTATTTTAATTAATGTTTATTGCTAAGGCAGTTTAAGGGAATATTCTTATTTTTTCATTTTTTATAAAAAATAATGTATATCATAGAGAAGTTTGATAAAAGCAAACAGTTTTAGCACCCTAATTTCTTTGTATATTCCCTGTATGCATCATGAATATCTTAAAATTTTTATAATCATAGCTTGTCATTGTCACTTTTAAGCAGGGCTGTTTACTTAACATTGTGTTATATAACTTTTCTCAATTAGAATTTACCCATAATGCAACATTAATAGGAATAATCTCCAAAGAGGTCAGATAGCAATTTTGACATATGAAAAATAGGTTGTACTTCTGCTCCCCTCCCATCCTCCCTTTTTTTGGTAACTAATATCATAATAATTGGAAACCAATTTTAGAAGAAAAACACATGGATAGTATGATGGGCAGGAAAGATCAGTAGAACCCTGTTGTTCTCACAAGCATTGAAGAGGGTATTAGAGACTACTCTTGGTTTGGGGGAATCCCTTCATTACTCTAATGCCACTTTTTTCTATTTGTAAGAGGGAATATTTTTCCCATTAAAATGTAAATTGTTTTGAAGAGAGTGGCAACTCATTTTATTTTGATTGCCACCAATAGGACTAAATATCAGACCTACTAGTAAATCTAAAACATGATCACAGAAAAAGAAAACAAGAGGTGAGAACACCCAAGTGAAAAAGAAAAGAGAGTAAAACTTGAGGGATTGGGTTTAGTAGAATTTTTTTTTAATTAATTAATTTATTTATCTTTGGCTGTTTTGGGTCTTCGTTTCTGTGCGAGGGCTTCCTCCAGTTGCAGCGAGCAGGGGCCACTCTTCATCGCGGTGCGCGGGCCTCTCACTGTCGCGGCCTCTCCCGTTGCGGAGCACAGGCTCCAGACGCGCAGGCTCAGTAGTTGTGGCTCACGGGCTTAGTTGCTCAGCAGCATGTGGGATCTTCCTGGACCAGGGCTCTAACCCGTGTCCCCTGCATTGGCAGGCAGATTCTTAACCACCGCGCCACCAGGGAAGCCCAAGTAGAATGTTTTAATTCATTGGTATTTGTTGTGTGCCTTCTACATGCAAGGCACTGTTCTAGTTTCTGATGATAAGGCAATATATACAAAACTGATTTAATCACTGCCTCTGTAGGGTTTATGGAGTAGCTGTTATAATATATATTTTTTTAATATAAATCTATTTTATTTATTTACTTTAAAAAGTTTTTTGGCTGTGTTGGGTCCTCATCGCTGCGCCCGGGCTTTCTCTAGTTGTGGTGAGCAGGGGCTACTCTTTGTTGCGGTGTGTGGGCTTCTCATTGCAGTGGCTTCTCTTGTTGCGGAGCTCGGGCTCTAGGTGCATGGGCTTCAGTAGTTGTGGCGTGCGGGCTCAGTAGTTGTGCCTCTTGGGCTCTAGAGCGCAGGCTCAGTAGTTGTGGTGCACGGGCTTAGTTGTTCCGTGGCATGTGGGATCCTCCCGGACCAGGGCTCGAACCCGTGTCCCCTGCCTTGGCAGGCAGATTCTTAACCACTGCGCCACCAGGGAAGTCCCCTGTTACAATACTGAGTTATGTTTTCCCTAAACAAAAGTATGGAAAAGACAAAAAAAAAAAGTTCTTTGACTAGCTCTCAAGATACTAAATATATCTCAATTTGAGAGAATTAGCTAAGCACATGAGGAAGCTTTGGGCTTATTAGTAAATACAGTTTTAGCCCTGCCATCAACCAGTTTCCGTATTTAAAAACAAAAAGTAAATGAACAAAAGAAGGAACAAAACAATGATCACTCAAGTTAGGAAATCCAACTACTGGACAAATACTCTTGGTTCAGCATCTATTTCAAACATAGGAGTTCTTTCCAGCCCCAATAAAATAATTTTTTAAATCAAAACACATAGTTTAAAAAATTTAATAGTATGGTAATACTTAAAGGCTTCTTATCATGAAAGATAGCAGTTGTCTGCCCTGCCCCAAACTTTCTTTTTTATGACTGGTTAATTAAGATTCACAACAGAGTCATATTGTGAAGATGATTTTATTTCCTTTTTTTACACTATTCTATTTTTTCCCTAGAATAACTAATTCAGTCAGTTTTCCTGTACTGCCTATGTACTCATCACTAATTTTCCCCCCAAAACTCTCTAAAACATACCTCTCTCTCTCCATTATGATGAAACATACCAGGTAATTTATTACTTTTGTTTTTTATTGAAGGCATCTCTCTCTCTCTCTTTTTTTTTTTTTTTTTTTTTGCGGTATGTGGGCCTCTCACTGTTGTAGCCTCTCCTGTTGCGGAGCACAGGCTCCGGACGCGCAGGCTCAGCGGCCATGGCTCATGGGCCCAGCCTCTCCGCGGCATGTGGGATCCTCCCGGACCGGGGCACGAACCCGTGTCCCTTGCATCGGCAGGCGGACTCTCAACCACTGCGCCACCAGGGAAGCCCTGGAGGCATCTTCATTAGAACTCTTGACTTCTCTGGTCTGAACTAGGCCTTTTCCAGGCCTGCTTAGTATCTGTGATCTTGAGACTTCTCTTAACTGTCATCCTGGGAATTTCTTTTTCTTCCCTCCGGTGTTTGATCCCCAGTTTCCTAAATCCTGTTTTTCTATTTCTTGGTTTACTCTTTGTTTTGATGTAGCACAATCTACATCAAAACCAGTGGTTTTCTGAGAAAAGATGTATAGGACATACATTTTTTGGAGCTCTTATATCTTTGAAAATGTTTCTATTCTCACAATTCTTTTTTTTTTTTTTTTTTTTTTGCGGTACGCGGGCCTCTCACTGTTGCGGCCTCTCCCGTTGCGGAGCACGGGCTCCGGACGCGCAGGCTCAGCGGCCATGGCTCACGGGCCCAGCCGCTCCGCGGCACGTGGGATCCTCCCGGACCAGGGCACGAACCCGTGTCCCCTGCATTGGCAGGCAGACTCTCAACCACTGCGCCACCAGGGAAGCCCTATTCTCACCATTCTTGACTGATAGATTGGAACAGAATTCTGAGTTGGAAATCATTTGTAGAGTTCCTTTTTCTTATTGCTGTTGTGAAGTCTAATGCCATTCCAATTCCTTACTCTTGCTATGTTTACCAGTTTCCTCCCTCTCCCCCTCCTCCCTTTTTCTTTTTTCTTTTTTAAATTAATTTGGCTGCATTGTGTCTTAGTTGCAGCATGCAGGCTCCTCCTTGAGGTGCGTGGGCTCTCTAGCTGTGGCACAGGCTCCAGAGCACATGGGCTCAGTTGCCCCGGGGCATGTGGAAATCTTAGTTACCCAACCAGGGATCCAACCTGCATCCCCTGCATTGGAAGGAGGACTCTTAAACCATTGGACCACCAAGGAAGTCCCCCCCGCTTCCCTTTTTCTTTATCTCTAGCATTCTAAAATTTCAGAGTGATGTGCCTTGACGTGGGTTCTCTTTTTATAGATTATGCTGGGTACTTGATGGGCTCTTTTAATTGGGAAAAGCATGTCTTTAAGTTCTAGGAACATCTTGTACTCTATTTGATACTTTCTTCTGTACTGTTTTCTCTAGAAATCACATTAGTTGGATATGGCTCTTCCTGGATTTCCCTAATTTTCTTACTTTTGCTCTTCTAATGTTCATATAATTATTTTCCTATTCTAAATACTTTCTGGAACATTTCCCAGACTTTATCTTACAACCCTTCTACTGAATGTTTTAATTTAACTATTAAAATCTTTAATTGCCAAGAGCTTTCTTATTTGCCGATAGTGCTCTTTTATTAGTATCCTGTTCAGTATTCAACTGTTAAAGATACCTGTACTCTATAAACTTTTTCACTCTTTTATATCCAACAGAAATATATGTACGTGTGCACCAGGCAACACGTATCAGAATGTTTGTATCATCCTTATTTGTAAAAGCCAAAAACTGTAAACAACCTAAACGTCTATAGCAGTAAATGGATAAATTATAGTTTATTAGTAGAGTACTACACAATGATGAAAATGAATTATGACTAAATATAACTGTGTGAATGAATCTCATCAATGTAATATTGAGCGAATCTCATCAATGTAATATTGAGCAAAAGAAGCCAATCAGAAAAAAAGACCCTATATGATTCCATTTATAAAAGTTAAAAAATAGTCATTGATTTACATTGATGTGTATTCACTCTTTTTTCATGTATGTTTTAGTTACGTTTTGTTTTATTTGGTGGATTGTTTTAAGTTCTGGTTGGAATCTGTGTGCCTGTGTGGGACAGGTTGACTGATGGGTGCGACTGTAGGGTGACCCAGCGGTACCCTTAGAGGACCCCCGCACCATTGTCTCCTTGTTTTTTCTCCTTGGTCTGTCATTTTCTCTAAGGAGAAGCCTTTTAATTTTTGTATTTGGTTGCCAGCCTTCTGGAAGCTGATCAGGGTGAGGCAGTTAGGCCTGGGACTGAGGTTCTCACAATTTGGTCTAGATTCTCACGTATCTCATCATTTAGTATATAGATTTTAAACACAGCAGTTTAGTCCTACCTGCCTCTGTATACTGGTGATTTTCAATCAAATCCTCCTGCTACCAAGGTGAAGGAAGTACAGTCATCTGATCACGTGGAGATAGGGAGGGCATCTGGCATTCTCTGCCACTCCGCAAGTAAACCTTGAGCCAGTATTCCTGTTTTCATCTGCATGACTACTTCAGGATTTGATACTTAAGATGTCTCCAACGTAGGAGACTTTTCAGGGTTCCGAGCTTCACACTCTACCCCCACTCCACTTGATGACAGGTTTTCTTTATTTCTACTATATCAAGGTTCATTCTGGCCCTGTTCTGTCCTCCAATAGAGTATTATTACTTTTAGTCTGCCATTGTCTTAATGCCTTATTCTTTTGCCTGTGTGGGTTTATGCCTTTCTGATTATTCTCTAGTTCACTTAACATGGGATTTTAGAGGAAAGGATTAGAGTAATCATTTATCTGAAACTTCAGACTTTGATTTTCAGGTTTAGGAAAAAATTTTCCCTAGTCATTATTAGCAATATGAACTCAGACTCCTACGTTGAAGAGACTGTCTAAATTTCAAAAGAAATATATTATGGCATATTAAGGAGAATTCTAGGAATGTGGGAGGAAGAATGCCATAAAATTTGGCCAAAAATATAATCAGGGTATTTTTCTTTGAAAAGTAATTTGGTGACTGAATTATAAGTGATGTTTATTACATATTTAGTTGATGAAAATGCGACTGGAAAATCTAAATACAAACAAATGAATAATGGATCTTATGTATTTTACGGAACCAAAGAAATTTATCTAACTGACCAATTATAGGTAATTTATTCTGAATTTTTATGAAAGTGAGAGATATCTGAATTGTCATAAAATCAATCATTTATACCCTTTTTATGACTTTATGAGACCAAATTTTTGGTATCTGAAGGATCTTTTAAAGTTCATTTCTGCTAAATTCTTCTGAATTTATGTACTGCTTAAGTTATTAAATAAATAGTGGGCTAAGTTAGTAGAATATATGTATGTAAGATATATGTCAATAAATGTACATAATTATACATATATAAGTATATATGTATATAATATATGCATATAAATTAATGACAGGGATCAGAAAACATGTGTTAGAAGTTTTTTTAAAAAAATATTTCTATTTATTTATTTATTTGGCTGTGCCAGGTCTTAGTTGTGGCTCGCGGGCTGCTTAGTTGTGGCATGCGAACTCTTAGTTGTGGGCATGCATGCATGTGGGATCTAGTTCCCTGACCAGGGATTGAACCCGGGCTCCCTGCATTGGGAGCATGGAGTCTTAACCACTGCACCACCAGGGAAGTCCCTTGTTATAACTTTTAAGAACATATTTATGTAAAATGGTTGATGTTTGGTATTCTTGAATTATGATGTATATTTAGTATAAATGGAAATAGTCATTTTTAGGTTGTTGAATTTTCTTTCTTGAATTCTTAGAAGGCTGCAGGTTTAGTATATCACTTCATTTTTAATCCGTTACACATAGGTTGTAAATACATGTGGTATATGCTTAAAGAAATAAAATAGTAATAGATTTGTTTTCCTGAGAATATCTCTTGTAAATATTGGTTTATAGAAAATTGGTAGAATTTAAACTTTGCCCAGCTTTGAAAAAAGTAGAAAATTAATCTGAAATTAGCATTTTAATCTGATTTACAGATTGTATTTATGGAATATATTCATTACTGTAGTGATTTATCTTTTTTTAAATACTTCTCAAAGGGACATCTTCATCATCCTGATGAATCATCTAATGCGATTTTATTTATTTACTAGAAGGTGTTTTTATACTGTGTTTATCTTAATAATGAGGTTAATGTGCCGCAGTTCATTAGCAAATCACACATTAGCCCTCTAAGTCTGCTCCTGGTCGTGGTAAGGAATTTTACTTAGTTTGTTCACACAATAACTGGTTTTTGCATTACAATGAAGTTCTAACCAGTTGACTTTTAAATCTAATGTGAAAATGCCAAGTGTACATGGGAGTTGGTCACTTTTCATTATCCTTTATTTTACTTGGAGAAATAATACATTTCTCACCAGTCATCTTGAGTGGAAGAATGCACAATCTTTGTGGCCTGGCTTGATGTATGAATGTAAATTCTCCAAATTCCATTTAGAGCTAACCTATAAATTATAAACTAATTTCAATTATTTAACTTTTTAGAGCTAGAAATTTTATTCATTAAAGCAAAAATTTCATGGCTGCTTTAGTTGAGGAACAAAATCTTGATTAATTTTTTAATGTGGCTACAGATGCTTCTTCATTAAGTTTCTCTGGCTGCTAAAATGGAAAAGAGCCAGAACCTTTGAGTTAGGAAAGTAAAATCGCTGGAAATCAGACACTGTTTCAAAGTATGGCATGATCAGTGGAAAGAATAACAGAACTCATTTAAAGAAGTCTGCATAAGACATTTTATAGGTAACCACTATGCATGGTTAATGAACATGTGAGTTTAAGATATCTTGTAAGCATTGTTACCTATATTTATTCTTAAGGAGATGTTATCCTAAGTAGCCATTAAAGAAATAAAAATTTTTAGTGTGTATATTATTTACCACATCTAGAAGTTCCCAAATTACCACGAAGATGAATCTGACACCGTGTGGTTCTTACACAGATCATTGTGAAGCTTCTGTATTTAGAGACATGAATTACTTACAAAAGACATTCAGCAGATTTTTTTGGCAGAGTATTCGCCAGCAGTGTTCCCTAATGACTGATGAGACACTGTACTTTCCACCATAGATACGTTGTTTGCCAGTAGAAACCTTCAGGTATGTGTGTTTTCGGCAGGAGCAGAAAGGAGTTGGTAAGGAAACGGAGAGTGGTTCTTTGTATTTAATTTTTCAGTGTTCTGCATATGTATGTGCTTTGGAGAAAATTTTGTGGTAAAGTCAGGTAAGCTCCTTTTGAAGAAATATCTTTTATGTGAATACTTTAGTAGGTCATGTTTCTGATAAATCTGTAAAGAAAATTTCCTTTCTATGATTTAAGATTTTACATAGGGGAAATGATTTTTAAATGTGGACACAGTAGTCGAGTATAGTGATCTTAATATAGTGATCTCCTGGGTTCTGGAGTGAGCCTTGCCTGAGCTTGACATTGTGAATCTGTAAACCTGGTAGCAGTGTGAATTCAGATAAGTTATTAGAAGGCCTTGCTAATTTTTTATGGGGAACCCCAAATAGTTTATGAATTTAACCTGGGTTTGGATTTTATGGTTTCTTCAAAGTATGAATTTAACTTTTTGGGGAATTAACTGGTTAGCATTGTGTTCACTTTGTTTTCTGAGTAAATAAAATAGAAGAAATATTAGAATAGGAAATTGCTTATGTTGTTACTCATAATTTTGACTTATTAAGGATTTCTGAAAATGATGCTAAGGTTACAGTGTAGTTCTAGTATACAAAATCATAGCTAAAGGTTACATTTCTGAATCAGTTTTTCTAAGTTAGACTTTAGGAAGGAAAGACATTATGCCTATGAACTGACTATATTTCTTCATGTCAGAATTTCTGTGTTCTCATTGTCTTCTTTTTCTCTTAAAATAAGTTAGTTTTGTTAAATGCTGTGAAAATTGTGGACAGTAGCAGACTTGACATAGCATTTCTATGTATCAGGTACTGTTTAAGTATTTTACCATAGGTTAACATTTGATCCTCACAACAACCATTATAAGGAAGGAGATGGTATCAGTATCTCCATGTTACTGATGAGGAAACTGAAGCTCAGAGGTTAGTATCTCCCCAAGGTCAAAGCTGGTATGTGACAGCCAAGATTTGAACCTACAACAGTAGCAGCCGCAGAGCCTGTGTGCCTGACCCTGACTACTACCCTGCAAATCCTTTTTACATTTTGGATTGCAGTAAAACATTGTTGAATAAAAAGATTCTAATACCATAGCAATCTGAGCATGAAATCTTTGGAAGCTAAATTAATCTGTAAAGGTGATTTTTAATTTGTATACTGTTTTCTGGTAGATATTCTAAAGTGCATTCCACTCAACTAATTCTCAAAGTACTACACCTATACTGGGTGTGATTAGTTTTGTGTATTTTTGATTATTTAGATCAACTTAATTTTTATTTCCTCTATGTTCTCCATGTAAAATTAGATTTAAATTTTAAATTACTTTTTATTGAAACATAATGTATACACTTCGGAGTGCAGTTATCATAAGTGTGTAGGTTGTTGTATTTTCACAAACTGAACACGTCTTGTGCAACCAGCACTCAAATCAAGAAGTAACACTAACAGCAAGTCCCCTCCCCCAGTCCACTATCCTGACTTCTACTTCCATAGAGTAATCTCCCCTTTTTAATACACACACACACACACAGAATCATTATTGTTTCTAGCTTCTTTTGCTCAGCATTATATTTATGAAATTCATATTTTGATGAGTACTAATATTCCATTGTGTAAATATACTTATTTTACTCATTCAGTTCTTGCTGGCATTTTAGTAGCTTTGTTGTTTTACTGTTGTTAGGGTTAGTGCTGCTGTAGATATTCTAGTTCACGTCTTTGTTGAACATATTTGCATTTTTGTTGCATATATAACTAGGAATAAAATTACTGGGTTGTAGGATATGCATATATTCATTTCTAGTAGATACCACTAAACACTCTCACTAGTGGTATGTGAGTTGACCTTTTTCCACTTCCTTTCCATAAAAAATTGTTTTATTCAGAAGGAGTGCAGATTTCATTGTGTATTCTGTTTTTCTGAAATAACTTTACTGAGGTATAATTTACATAAAGTAAAATGCAGTAATTTCAAGTGTATAGTGGGAGTTTTGACAAATGTACCACCTGTGTAATCACCACTCCAATTAAGAAAAATATTTCCACCATCCCACTATCTTTTCTCAACCAAACCTCACCCTCTACCCATGCCCCCGGCTACCACTGATGAAATTTCTATCACTGTAGCTTAGTTTTTGCCTGTTCTGGAACTTCTTATAAATGGCATCTAAGTACAGTATGCTCTCTTTTGTGTCTGGCTTCCTTCATTCAACATAAAGGAGCTTCATCCATGTTGTTCCATGTATCAGTAAATTTCTTCCTTTCTTATTGTTGAGAAATACTGAGTTTATTTTTATGAAAAAAGTTATTTATGTACAAATCTTATATTATTTCTCTTGAGTAAATGCTTAGGATTGGAATTGCTGGTTTGTATGTTAAGTGAATGTTTGACTTCCTAGGAAAAGTACCAAACAGTTTTCCAAAATGGTCATGCCATTGGACATTCCTACTAGTAGCATGTAAGAGTTCCCATTATTCCACATCCTTTCCAACACTTTGTATATTTAATCTTTTTAATTTTAGGTCTTCTAGTAGGTGTGGTTTATTTTGTATTTCTCAGGGGCTTATTGGCTATTTTCATATCTCTGAAATGTCTTTTCAGATCTTTTGCCTTTTATTGGGGCTATTTTGTTAATCTAGAATTCTGAGAGTCTGTATTCTGAAAATAAGGATGTTTTTGGATAAGTTTTGTGGATATTATCTCCCAGTCTGTATTTTGGTTTTTCATTTCTTAATAACATTGTCTTTGTAGGAGCAGAAGTTTTTAATTTTGGTAAAACCCATTGCATCCATTTTTTTGTTTGTTTTCATTGAAAGTTAGGGCTTTTTATGTCTTTGACTAAGGTTACAAAATTTTTTTGTTTTGATTTAGATGTTTCCTAAGTTTAGCTTTTGTGATTTTTCTTTTTATACGTGGGTAAGGTAGAGATCAAGGTTTTTGTCTCATACAGATATCTAGTTGTTCCAGCACAATTTGTTGAAAAGATTGTTCTTGCTCCATTTTATTACTTCGCACTTTTGCTGAAAGTCAGTTGACCATGATGTGTGTGGGGGTCTAATTCTGGACTCTACTCAGTTCCGTTTGACCTATATGTATGTGCTTTTGATGATAGCTTTTATAAGTGTTGAAATCAGATAGTATAATTTCTCTGATTTTGTTTTTTTCAAAATTATTTTTTCTATTTTTAGTTTCGACCATGTTTAAATAAACATGACATGTATTTTAACTTCTCTTGGGTAAACACTAGGGAGTAGAATTGCTGGATTTTACAGAAAATGCATGTTTACTTTTTTATAAAAACTGCCAGATCTTTTCCACAGCATTTGTATCATTTTATCCTCCCAGCAAAATTTATGAGACTGTTGGCTGTTTCACATCCTTGCCAACATTTGGTACTGTCAATTAATTTTACCTGTTTGGGTGGGCGTGTAGTGGTTTCTCCTTGCGGTTTTGTGTTTCCCTCATGAGTAATGAGCACACTTTTTCACGTGCTTATTGACCAATTAACATCTCTTCCTCTGTGAAGTGTCTATTCAGATCCTTTCTGCATGCCTTTTGAAATTGCCTTGTCTTCTGTATTTGTCTTTTTTTTAGTTCTAGGATTTCCTGTTTTTTTTTTTTTTTTTTTTGGCTGCGTTCGGTCTTCATCTAGTTGTGGCGAGCAGGGCCTACTCTTCGTTGTGGTGCGTGGGCTTCGCATTGCGGTGGCTTCTGTTGTTGTGGAGCACGGCCTCTAGGTGCGTGGGCTTCAGTAGTTGCAGCACACCTTCCCTGGAGCATGCGGGCTTCAGTAGTTGTTGTGGTGTGTGGGCTCAGTAGTTGCAGCATGCGGGCTCTAGTGTGCACGGGCTTCAGTGTTGTGGTGAGCAGGCTCAGAGTTGTGGCTCACGGGCTCCAGAGCACAGGCTCAGTAGTTGTGGTGCACGGGCTTAGTTGCTCCGAGGCACGTGGGATCTGCCCAGACCAGGGCTTGAACCCATGTCCCCTGTGTTGGTAGGTGGATTCCTAACCACTGCACCACCAGGGAAGTCCTTAGGATTTCTTTTTAGAGTCTGGGTAGAAGTCCTTTGCCAGATGTATGTTTTACAAATATTTTCTGTTTTCTTAACGATATCTTCTGATGAACAGAAGTTTTTAATTAAGTCTAATTTATCATTTCTTGATTTGACGGTTATTGCTGTTTATGTCCTAAGAAACCTTTGCTTACCACTGAGTTATGAAGATAGTCTTCTGTTTTCTTCCAGGATATTTAGCTTTTATGTTTGTTAGTTCTATAATTCATCTTGAAATAATTTTGGGGTATGGTATGAAGTAAAGGTCAAGGTTTTTTTTCCTTCTGTAAATCATTTGTATATTATAGAAAACATTCTTCCCACCGGGTTGCTTTGGCAGTTCTGTTATTGAAAGTAAAATGACTGTCTACATGAGGGTCTAGTACTGGGTTCTCTAATCTGTTCCATTGATCAGTTAATCCTTAATACCCCACTGTCTTGATTACTGTACCTTGTTTTATCTTCTTCCAGTTTTGTATCTCTTTTTTACAACAATGTTGGCTAATCTAGGTTTTTGTTTTGTTAATTTCTACAATAAAAAGCTGGTGGGATTAATAAAATTTTTTAAAGAGGTATAGGTCTATACAGATTTTCTTATTATTCTGACCATATTTTTTGTTGTTACCTGAGGCATAGTTATAATAGCTGTTTTTACTTCACCATCTGGGTTATCACCAGTGTTGGTCTCCATTGTTTTTTCTTATCACACAGTTTTGATTAGTCTACAATTGACAGCAAGAATCCAACATCACATTGAAAACTGTAATTATATCATTGTAAAATTTTTGGTACATATTCTCTCCATATCCCCTTCTCACTTCCAGCAAAAATGAGTGTTTTTTACATGATCTCTATTGTTTTTTCACAGGGCATCTTCTCTACATTCAGTTTCATCCAAGTCATTCCGGGATTTCTTACTAGAAGAAAAAAAATCTATTACTGGCCAAAGCTCAGGAGACAATGTCAAAAAAGTTTGTTTTAAAGGAATTGAAAGTTCCCAGGCTGCAAAAGTTGTAAGGTAATAATCATTTTCCTACCTTAAAATGTGCTGTGGAAAAAAAAAAAAAAATGTGCTGTGGTGGTTCTATATCCTTAAATAATCTTTAAAGGTAGATTTTTTTATACATTCTTTTACATTCAAAATTAACGTATTTTTTTTTAAGATAGATAATTTTGGTATAATTGGCTTGCAGTAAATTGTATATATTTAAAGTATACAGTTTGACGAAGTCTGTCATACGCATACCCTCGTGCAACCATCATCACCAGCTATTGAAGTCAGTGCATAGATCCATCATTCTCAGAAGTTTCTTCATGCCCCTCTGTAGTCCTTCCTTCTCTGTCCTGTCTCCTTGCAGCTACTAACCTGTTTCTGTTATTATAGACTAGCACTGATATTCTGTAGTTTTATATCAATAGAATCATTTAGCATGTGCTTTTATAAAAATCTTTTACTTAGCATACATTTTGAGATTCATCCAAGTTGTTATGTGTATCAGTAGTTCATTCCATTTTATTGCTGAATAGTATATTTCTTTGTTTGGCTATGAACCCACCTGTTTATTTGCATCTGTTGAGTGACTTGGGCATTTCCAGCTTTTTCTCTCGCTATTTTTGATACTAATTTTAAAATACATTGGACTTCAACAAAGATGTTTCATATTATAAATGCCTACATGAACCATGAAAATCTAAACACAGTTTCACCATGATCCGTAAATTCTCTTAATTATTATTCAAAAAGGAACCAAACATTCTTGGGGCATCAGATAGTTTTTTCTTCCAACATTGGCGTATGTTTCAAGTTGGTTAACTAAATGGAGGGTTTTTTTTCCTACTTCTGCTAATATGACATCTCCCAAATAATATACTCCCTAGAGTGTTTCAGGGAGTGTTTGTTTAATTACAAAATGATTAAAAATGTTAGTTGTGACCAGATTAATAATTTTGTTTTTCATAATAATTTTTCACTGTCAAACCTCTTTTTTTCCTCCCTAAACGCTTTTTAAAAATCAAATCTCATGTCCAATTATTTTATCAAACAGGTAATATAAACTTCTCTGATTGAAGTGAGGAGAGGGGTCTGGGAATCAAACTAATTTAACCTCACCTTACCTACCTGTCCTGTAAGCAGCTCCTGAGGAACTGTCAGAATCTTCCAAGAACCTTGGACTGCTGGTTTAGATGAACTGTTTAAACATAGTTCTATTTTTGATTTTGTGACTGGCTTTCCTATGTACATTTACAGACAAAGTTCTTGAGCCACATACTTACAGTACAGAAAATCAGAGAGAGATTACAAAGGACCTGAAGAAGTCATCTGGTCTATCTTCCTAACTTTTCAAATACTTTTGAGCAGTGTAATGCTTTTTAGCAGTGTAATGCTATTTTTAAAATAAAAATCTTAAATGGAACCCTAACACACAAAACAGATAGATAAACCTTTTTACATAATGTTTACTTAGGATATTAAGGCTCTTTTGATAGGCTCATAAATACAAATTGGATGCAATGTAAGACGCTGTCTTAATGTTGACAAATATTTATTAGCTGCTCTGTATCAGACATTACACTAGGTACTAGAGTTACAGTGGTGAACTGTAACATAGCCCCTGATCATGTAGAACTTAGTCCAAAAGAGAAGAGCAACCTTATTACAGAAATGATTAATTAAAAGAGTACAAGGCATTATGAAGAGCAAGTTTATCAGCCTCAATGTTCAATCTGTTTCTAATTTTGTCTAGTATTTATTTCAATTAGGATTTTCTTAATAAGTCATTATAAATGAGAACAAATCAGCTCCTTGGCATTCCATGTCCAAACTACATTCGAGTGCTCCTTGTATACATACACACACTTATCCATATATATTTTATATATATTTACTTCATTAAATGTAGCATTACATATGTATACACATCTCATGAGGTTTTTCTATTCAAAATTTTAATTAGAAAAACATTTTAATTGGTTACTTATCATCCTCTGTAATGACCCTACATCTATTATATTAAAAAAAATGAATAGTCTTCTGATAGAAGAAAAAATGTTAAGTTATATGATAAGTTATATGATGAGTGTTGTCCTGTAGACCATGCTTTTAAATAGAAAGACATAACTTCTTTATTTTTCCTACTTCAAGACACACAAATCTGCCTCTATTTGTATTCATCTTATCTTCCTTTCTTGTTTTACAGTAGAAGAGTTATCCTTCCCATCTAAGGCTAGGATTTATACCTGTACCTTGTATCTTAACCCCTTTCCACTTCTGAAGGCTTCAACTATTTAAGTAGATTTTTTCCCGTCTGGTTTTGAACATGCACAGGTCTCTCACACGTGGAATGGGTGGGGTAATCGATCCCCCACTTATCCCCCACACGTTTTCTAGCAATTGTCCTATTGTTACCAATTTCCTGTTTCCTTCACAGCCAGATTTCTCAAAAGAGCTGTCAGCACCCGCTCACTTCTCAATCACCCACTCACTTCTCAATCCATTCTGGCTTCCAATCCCATTACTAAACTGAAACAGTTCAGGCTAATAAGTTCAGCAGTGACCTCCATATTGCCAACACCATGGACTTTTTACATGACTCGTAGTACTTGAAGTTCACTTATAGGTCGTCTTGTCATTTCACTTATATTCTTTCTATGCTAATATTCCTGAGCTTCTATGTTATCAGCTATACTCTAAAGACTCAAAGTTAAACTGCCTGTCCACCTCTGTTATCTGAGCTTCACACTTAATTCTCCATCTGCCTTCTTGATGTCGCCATCCTATTTGGATGTTCAGAAATACCTTCAACTTTATGTCCGAAACCAAACTTAATGTTTTCCTCATAGCCTTATCATAAAACCAAAATCAAACAAAAACACAGACAAAACATAAAACCAGCCTATTCTTGATTTCTCTTCCTCAGTAAATGTCATTTGCAAGTCTTTGACATGTCCATCTTCTTCAGCAATTTCCATTCTTTCAGCAGGACATGACAGTTTTATCTCTTAAGTATTTCTCAGATCGATGTATTAACCTCATCTCCACTGCCATCACCCTCATTCAGACTACTGTGATCACCTGGGCCATCTGAGTAAGCCTCCTAACTGGTCTTGCCATAGCCTTTCTTCCTTCTCTACAATATATTGAGCTAGTGTGTGTGGTGGTGGTTTTTTTTTTAATGCAAATCTTAACCTCGTAGGATAAAAGCTAGCGTCTTATATGGCCTTCAAGGCCCACATAGTCTAGCCCCTGCCAGCCTCTTTAGCTTTATCTTTTAAATAAGATCTCTGTATTTTAGCCACCTTGGCCTTCTCTTAGTTTCTCAAATACCAGTTACTTCTCCCACTTACTTACCCTTTGAATAGTCGACTCTCCTCCAATCTCTGTTCAGTCATATTTGAAGAAGTCTGACTTCTCTTATTCTCTTACTGGGTCAGTTTCCTGTTATATGTCTTTGTAGCGCTTCTCACTCATCACACTTAGCACAGTTAGAGTAGTCCCTCCTTATCTGCGGTTTTCCTTTCCGTGGTTCTGGTTACCCGTTGTCAACTGTAGTCTGAAAATATTAAATGGAAAATTCCAGAAATAAACAATTTTTAAGTTTTAAATTGTATGCTGTCTTGAGTAGTGTGATGAAATCTCTCGCCGTCCTGCTCCATCTTACCTGGGACGTGAATCATGCCTTTGTGCAGCATATCCTGCCCGTTAGTCACTTAGTAGCCATCTGCGTTATCAGATCAATTGTCAGGGTATCACAGTGCTTGTTCAGGTAACCTGTACTTTACTTAATAATGGCCCCAAAGCACAAGAGTAGTGATGTTGACAATTCGGATACGCCAAAGAGAAGCCATAAAGTGCTTCCTTTAAGTGAAAAAATTGAAAGTTCTCCACCTAATAAGGAGAGGAAAAAAACTGTATCCTTAGGTTGCTAAGATCTATGATACAAGTGAATCTTCTATCCATGACATTATGAAGAAGGAAAAAGAAATTCATGCCAGTTTTACTATCATACCTCAGAATGCAGAAGTTACGGCCACAGTGCGTAAGTTCCTAGTTAAGATGGAAAAGGCATATTTGTACAAGATATTTTGAAAGAGCGAGAGACCACATTCATATAACTTTTATTACAATATGTTATAATTGTTCTATTATTGTTGTAACTTTCTTACTGTGCCTAATTTATAAATGAAACTTTATCATAGGTATGTATGTATAGGAAAAACATGGTACGTATAGGGTTCAGTACTATCCGCAGTTTCAGGCATCCACTAGACTTGGAATGTATTCCTGTGGATAAGGGCGGAATTACTGTAAACTTACTATTGGTGTGATTCTTTGTTTAATGTTTTCAAATACAAGTATTTTAATGTCTCTATTTTTAGCTGTATGTTCAGTGAGAGCGAGGAAGATTGATCTTTGCTCATCACTGATTAGAATGTTTCCTAGCATGTGCTCAGTGAGCATCTGGTGAATGAGAAGAATAAATGAAACAAAATTTTAGCTGTTTCAAGTACCGTTTACTTCTAATGTAATGAGTTATGTTGTATGCCTTAGATGTATAAATGTTAAGGTATGAATGTTACGATTGTTTTTGTAATATTTTTACATTTTAAATATTGAATGTATTTTTTAAAATTTATTTTCTTTGGATATTTTTATTTGTCGTGGAACTTTAAAAATTTTAAGGATATGTGGTTTCATAGTTGATCGCTAGGGTGTGCTATAACATCAGGCTCTTAATTGTGAAAACTGGTATGTGCTGTTAGACTGCTTTGCAAATTTTAGTTAAAGGAGTGTGTGATAGTATCATGCTCTCTGATATATCATGCTCTCCATAGCTTGGGTGTTTGGCAAGTGGAAGTTAATGTTTTAAATAGCTGTTTGTTATCATCTGATCACTGAGAAAGAAAACAGCTTGGGTTTCATTTTTAATTTTATCATAGAAAATATGTTATCATAGGAGAGCTTTTTTTAAAGGAAATAATAAAACGTAACAGATAAAGTAAAATATTAACTCAGCAAATTATGGGACACTAGATATACGTACAGTATTCTACTGGCCTCTTGGGTATATATAAAAGTATAATACACAGGCGCATCCTTAAATGTGTTTGAAATCAAGTTGGTAAGTCTATGCACACACGGAATTTAACTGACAGAGCAAGAATAAAATTGCAGTATAATATAACAGTGTTAGAGAAGTCCCAAAGCAATATATGACTAAGTGCTGCTGTATGAGTGGTTCAGAGAAGGAAAAATGACAGTGGGCTAGAGTTGTCTGGAAAAACTTCATTGAGGAGGAAAGGCTTGAGTATTACGTTCATAAACACTTTTCCTATTCAGTCGCAAATATTTGATTGTTATATTTATGGCCATATGAATAGTGTTAGAAAAATATCGAACTATTTCATTGCTACTAGCTTTTGAACATAGGATGGGATTTTTAAAAGAAGAGAGGAGAAAGGGCAGTATAAACAGGAAATGGTGGGAATTAAAGCAAGAAGACAAGAATGCTTATGATTCTTTAGGGAATCAGGGTGGCAGGGATGGAGGGCTCATCCTAGGAAATTCCACAAATAATAAATTCTTGTTTTAATTGTAGGAAATGTGATATTTTTTCCCCCCAAGGCTAGGGAACTAGAAGAGTGGCAGTGTTGTTACTTATTGATGTGAAAAGAAGGATAATGCAGTTTCTGTTTATCGTTACTTCTGTATTCTTTTTCATTTTAATGTGTTTTCTTTCATTTTCCTTTCATTTAAATACCTCCTTATGTAATTCTAGGCAGAAAATGTGATCTTGTGTTTCTAATTAGTAAGAAAAACTATATGTGAGACAAAATCATTATATCACTCTAATTTTAATATAAAATCTTTGTAAGTGGGATAATACAAAATTCTTTTTAAAAATAGTCAACTATGGGAGCAAAAAGTAATTTAGTTTTTCTCTTGAAGTCTAAATTTGGCAAGATTAATATTCTTCAGTTTGAACAAAAATCTTTGAAAGATTTTAGCCAGCCCTTTTATGATGGTTTTATTTTCAGAAGGCTAAATTTTATATGGATTATCTATTGGGATGTCTGTTTGTGTTGCAAATACCTAAGGCTTAATAATGCTGTTATTTATTGTTGGAAAGCTTATACTGTTTTTATATTCGTTTAGTCATAGCTCTGTTTTATTTAGCAATTTTGCTTCTAAGATGAAATTTTGACAGACTTATAGCTGTTTAAGTAAATTTATAATTAATGAGATTATCCATAGGAAAATCATTAATGGAAAGAATTCTAACATCTTATGAAAACAGATTTAAGTCTAATGCTTACAGCAACCCTCTGTGAACCTTTCTGAAACGAGAACAGTAATGCCTATCGTATGTGAAAGTACTTTATGAATTATAGAATGTTACATAGATAAAGCTGTTATGCTTAAGCTCTGATTGTGTGGCTTTGATTTAACAAGGCCTATACAAGATACTTTAGTCCTTATATTCAGTTCTGTTTGCCAGTGACATCATTTTCAAAGATAGGGCTTATAGTTGCTGCTTCTTACTTAACAATTAAAAAATAACTGGTTCTACATGATTTTTGCATTTCTTTGAACGTGTCAAAACACTTTAGCTGATCCCTAGACACCAGGATGATTTTTGAGCACCAGTTTATCATTATCTGTTATGCTATAATTTATTGTCCTAGAAGGCCTCTAATCTCCAGCCCTGACTGACTGAAGGACCTTTCAAGGAATTTAACCAAGGGGATTTGCATAGAACATAGACTTTTCCCATTTATTTTATAGTCATTTTAGTTTAGATTCTCATCATCTCCTAACAGGTTTATCCCAACAGCTTTCTAGTTATCTCCTTGGCTTCATTTTTCTTCTGGCTGGAGTCCTTTACTTCATCCTGGAGATTCTCTTATTTTTTTGGATGTCATAGGTCAGGTATCCGGCAGGATTCAAGTCATAGAACTTCATTAAAACTAAGAACCTAATAAGTACCCATTTTCATTTCATTTTGTATTTCAGTACCCACATCTGGAAGGAAGAAGTTATTAGTAATTCGAAAGAATAAAGAATTTTTTTAAGAGAAACTCTGCTTTTATTCTGTCCCATATTTAAAATCCTTTGGCTTTCTGCTTCAGTTATTTATTCTCTAATTACTTTTTTTTTTTTTTACAAACAACTATGTTCCAGGTGTTTTGCTGGACACTGAGATACAAAGATGAAAGAAACAGAGTCCTGTACCTTGAGAGACTAGTCTAGCAGTTAAGACAGACGTGTGTGTGTGAAGTTTTAGAACAGTAATTGAAGTGCTTTGAAAAGAGGAAAGGTGATATTTGAACCAGTCCTTAAAGAATGAGAAGACATTTTTAATGGACTGTATTCTACACGACAGTGTATAGAAAATACACTGTATTCTGAGTGAAAAAGGCCTGGATTTGAGTTCTGTCCTTACCATTTCCCCAGTTTGCGAGTCAGGCAAATTGTCGAATATTCTTTGAGTATTAGTTTCCTAATCAGTATAACGGAAATAATGCATGCTTTCTTCATGGAGTATTAGAAAGATTAAATGAGATAATGTATATGAAAATACTCTCAGTGAATTTGCCCACTCACATCATTTCATTTTAACTTATTTCCCTCCTAATCTCTTAATCCAATCATTCAGTTTATTGAAGAGAACAACCTACCTTTACTTAAGCCAACAAAATCTTTTACTGTTCCATGTATTTGTATGACCAAAACCGTATCTCAATGCCACTCCTCTCAGCTTTAATGTCATTTCCTCAGTGAAGCCAACAGTTTATACCCTCCTCCATATTGTTAATTTCTCCTGTGAATCCATAGTACTTGGTACATATTGGTATAAATATTAATTATATACTCTCACATTGCTTTGTCATTCTTAAATACCTTTTAAAATCGCTTTTACTGTTAAATACCTTTTAAAATCGCTTTTACTGGAGTTTTTTTAGTGGAGGGGACTGAGTTTCAATCAGCCTGATTTTCAGTACCATAGTGCTGAAACAAACCCAATAAATGTGCATAAATGAATCAGGAAGTCAGTATTTTAGGCCCTGCTTGTTCACTTGCCCTTTGACTTTCTGTTGTTAAAACCCAGCTAGACCTAAATTTGCTTATTGCTGAAAAGAGGGCACTGGATTAATCTAGGTAATTTCTAGGTATCTTTCTAAGCATAGAATTCCACATTTAGGTCATGCTCTGTAGCTCCTTTGTTAATTTTTCTCCTTACAGGAATGCTTCTTACCCCCCCTCATTCTATAGCCCTTTTATTGTCTTCTCCATGGTTTTTATAGTCCTTATAGTCAGTCAGAAGACCTTTAAGTCTGTTTTCTTAAATTCTTTTCTGTTGTGTTATGTCATTTTATTGTTTCCTGATCTAGTTTGTGAGTTCTTAGAAGGCAGATTGTGTCTTAAGTTTCTGTCCTATCAGCCACATGTAACTCATGAAGTTAGAACACACCCTCTCACCATATACAAAAATAAACTCAAAATGGTTTAAAGACTTAAATATAAGACATGGCAATAAAACCTCCTAGAAGAGAACATAGGCAAAACATTCTCTGACATAAATTGTACCAGTGTTTCCTTAGGTCAGTCTCCCAAGGCAATAGAAATAAAAACAAAAATAAACAAATGGGACCTAATCAAACTTACAAGCTTTTGCATAGCACAGGAAACCATTAAAAAAAAAAAAAAGACAGCCCACAGAGTGGGAAAAAATATTTGCAAACTATGAGACTGACAGGGCTTAATTTCCAAAATATACAAACAGCTCATACAACTCAACAAAACGACCTATCCAAAAATGGGCAGAAGACCTAAATAGACATTTCTCCAAAAAAGACATACAGATGGCCAATCGGTACATGAAAAGATGCTCAACATCACTAATTATTAGGGAAATGCAAATCAAAACTACAATGAGGTACCACCCTACACCAGTCAGAATGGCCATCATTAAAAGGTCTACAGATAAATGCTGGAGAGGATGTGGGGAAAAAAAGGGACCCTACTACACTATGGGTAGGAATGTAAACTGGTGCAGCCACTGTGGAAAACAGTATGGACATTCCTCAGAAAACTAAAAATAGAATTACATATGATCCAGCAATCCCACTCCTGGGCATATATCCAGACAAAACTATAATTCAGAAAGATACATGCACCCCCTAGTTTCATAGCAGTACTACTGTTCACAATGGCCAGCAACCTAAATGTCCATTGACAGATGAATGGATAAAGATGTGGAATATATAAACAATGGACAATTAGCCATAAAAAAGAATGAAATAATGCCATTTACAACAACATGGATGGACCTAGAGATTATACCAAGTGAAGTAAGCCCGAAAGACAAATACCATATGATATCACTTATATGTGGACTCTAAATTATGACACAAATCTATGACACTGACATAGAGAACAGACTGGTGGTTGCCAAGGGGGAGGGGGTTGGGGAAAGGATGGAGTGGGAGGTTGGGTTTAGCAGATGTAAGCTATTGTAATATGGAATGGATAAACAACAAGCTCCTACAGTATAGCCCAGGGAACTATATTCAATGTCCTATGATAAACCATAATGGAAAAGAATATTTTAAAAAAAGGAATGTGTGTATGTTATGTGTGTGTATATATATATATACACAAACGTGTATAACTGAATGACTTCGCTGTACAGCAGTAATTAACACAACATTGTAAATCAACTATACTTCAATAAAATAATTTTCTGTCCTATCTATAATCCTTAGAGTGTCAGAGTATTTACTGTATTTTTCTTTTTTCTTTTTTTTGCGGTACGCGGGTCTCTCACTGCCGTGGCCTCTCCCGTTGCGGAGCACAGGCTCCGGACGCGCAGGCTCAGTGGCCATGGCTCACGGGCCCAGCCGCTCCGCAGCATGTGGGATCTTCCCGGACCGGGGCACGAACCCGTGTCCCCTGCATCGGCAGGCGGACTCTCAACCACTGCGCCACCAGGGAAGCCCTGTATTTTTCTTGCTTACAAAATTTAGACTATATATTATAGTCACAAAATTTGGCTGCTAATTATCTTGTTTCTGTATATTTTGAAGCTCAGTGCTAATTTGTCACTCTTATTCATAAATGTTACCAATATAAAACATTCTTCACAAAGTTGTCTGTATTTCCTAACATATGTTTGATTACAGTAAATTGGCTATATGAATATTATTAGAAAAAATAGACCATATTTTTTTTGGGGGGAATATAGTTGATTTACAGTGTTGTGTTTCAGGTGTACAGCAAAGTGAATCTGTTATACATATATCTACTCTTTCTTAGATTCTTTTCCCATATAGGCCATTACAGAGTACTGAGTAGAGTTCCCTGTGCTATACAGTAGGTCCTTATTAATTATCTATTTTCTATATAGTAGTGTGTACATGTCAATCCCAGTCTCCCAATTTATTCCTCTGCCACCCCGTTTCCCCCTTGGTAACCGTAAGTTTGTTTTCTACATCTGTGTCTCTATTTCTGAAAAACAGACCATTTCTTGCAAGATCTTTCCCCATGGTATTTTATACACAAGATTTTATAACTACCTACAGATTTTTTTGTTGTTCTTTACTTACAATTTCACAGGTAAGTCTGATTGCATATATTAATTTGTCTTCTGAGTCAGGGCCTTGCAATTCCTCCTCTGTATTTCTATTAATAAGCAATTTTACTAATGGTACTAGAAGCTTTAATCTTCAGTTTTTGTTTTGCAGATGTTCTACTCATGGTTCCCCAGGACCAGAAGGCAACCATAGGTGTACCACTTCTAGATAGGTAACCATAGGGGTACCACTTCTAGATAGTCCCAAGTAAGGTTAATTGATTAGCTTTGGGACCTCAAAGCTAGACTGCTTTTTAGCACTGAGAGAGAATATTAAGAAATTGGGAATAGTAGAATGTCTTATCTGAATACTTTCTGCTCCACAGTTTGAGTTACCTTTCTGTTTACTTATATAGCTTAGCTCCATTCCAGTTTTTGGTGTTTCCAAAGTTTTCTCTACAGCACCAATCCAAAGAAAATATTAGTTCTCCTTGTTTCTGTTTGTCACTTTGTCATTCTGTAAGTTGAATGCAAAAGCTTCCAGGTCCCCTTATATTATAGGTCACAAGGAAAAAACGTAACACTGTTAAAGAGTATTTCAGAGGAGATTTTGTGTGCAAAATTTGGCAAGATGAATGAAAACTCATAATTCCTGTTCTTTCAGTCCCTGGCTGTGTTCTTCATTGCCTGCTCCTTCCGTGCTAGCGCCAGTCACTTTTGCATCTATTGTAGAAGAAGAGCTACAGCAGGAAGCAGCTCTTATCAGAAGTCGAGAAAAACCCTTGGCTTTGATTCAGGTAAATAACATGCTTATTGGGGTTTAATTTAGGGTAAGAACTATACTACATTTCATTCTTAGGTCTTAAGAAAATTCTCTTTGTTTGCTTTGCAGAGGTGCATGTATTTATCACATTAAAATGTGAGTGCAATGTAAAACAAAACTGAAGCATTCAGCAAGTATTAATTGAAGGTATTCAGGATAATTAATTTACAACTAATAAATTGTGCTAAAGCTAATATTTTTAGCACTGGTGATGCTTTGGACTGTTTTTGAAAGTGACCAGTAGAGAACTTGGCATTATCTAGCTCTACACCTGGATTCTGTATCAGTAAGAGTTCTTAGGTTGTAAGCCACAGACACCAAGTCAGGCTAACTTAAGGAGAAGAGAACTTTCTTGAGAGACACTGAGATTCCACAGACTTAGCTGAAAACCAGATAGCCAGGCTTAGGAAACAGACAAGACTCACAGTTGTCCTAAAGAGCTTAAAGAACTAGACTTATACAACAACAGAAAGTATCTCACAGGATGAGCAATTGGAATGAATGGATTCCAACAGCCATCTTCAGTTTCTTTTTCCTTGCTCTAGATTAAAATCAAGGGAAGGTGGGTATCTGATTATTCTAACTCAGGCCTCAACCCTTCTCCTTTCGAAGGGGATAACAGGATACCTATTCCACTGTTTTGTATGCACAGAAAGTGGTAGTTCCACAAAAGGAAATTGGAAAGCTAATAGGATCCTGCTCGGTTTATAATTGAAGGAGTAAAGCAACTTCTCTTTTTTCCTTCCTCCTTTCAGATTGAGGAGCGTGCGATACAAGATTTATTGGTTTTCTATGAAGCATTTGGCAACCCTGATGAGTTTGTCATTGTTGAAAGGACACCGCAGGGACCACTGGCAGTACCTATGTGGAATAAGCATGGATGCTAGTTCACCATGGAGTTGAGATACGATTTTCATAAGTTGTGACTGTTATAAATAAATGCTACGGGAAAAGAGTTCTTACAAGTTTGGTAACAGATCATTCTAGATAGAATAAGAAAGGATTTAATTTCTTTACTGAACTTTAAGCATATACTGTTTGTATGATTAAAATGAAATCCCTCAGAATTGTGATTTTAGTAACCTTTTGTGTAAAAATGTGTGAGAGGAAAAACTTATTTAAATAGAACTATTTTTCTGAATAGTCTTAAAAGGAAAACATGAGTGATTGAAGTGTAAAATTTAAGAGTGATGCATTAAAAATAACTTTCCATTTGAGAATTTGGGATAAATAATTTAGAAGATTTTTGCCAAATATCATGTTTTTTTTTAGTGTGACATTGATGAGCTTTAAGTAGGAGTGTCAGCCATTACTTTTGATCCATTAATGGCCAAAATTTTGCGTTTGCTATAGTAGTTATGCCTCCATTCTTGTGTCTTTTTCATCAGGCTTTGAACGTTCTGGCCTGATTTTTAAAGCCTGAGCTGCTTGAATGCCATTTTATTTCGGTTTCAACAGCACATTCTCCATTTTGCATTGAACTGTGGAGTATGGTGGAAAGGAAATAAGAATACTATTCTGAGCAGCTTAGTCTAAAATAATAGTTTCTTACAAGATTTGGAGTCATTGTGGGGATTGTTTTTGGATGGGGAGAGGAGGCCTTATTGTGACAGAATCCATTTCTGAAAGTGTTACAGTTTTCTAAAATAAATGCTTAATTATACATATAAGAATTGAATAGTTTGGAAGAAGGTTGGTTTACAGTTACCTTTACAATGTTACATAATCAGAAATTCTCTGAGCCTGGATTATATGAATAGACATAAACATTGTTTTCTTTACAGTATGCTGTTTGGGTTGTTTTTGAGTGGTTAAATTAAAAAAAAAAAAGTTAAATCTGTGCTTCAGCACCTAGACAAATTGGGAAAGTTAATGTGTCTGAGAAATAATAAGCCAAGGGGAACATACAGGCAAATCACTGCTATAATTAGGTTGACGAAAATATGGCTGAAATTAACTCAACACTTGAGCTTTAGCTCCACCCAGAGCAGCAAACTTGTAAGCAAATGTGCAATAAAAAATAATCTTGATCCATGTCACTGTTACTGTGTGTTTGATATCTTATACTATATTGACATCTATTATAGGAGGAATTAATAATGATTCCTAATATCATATATTGTAGCCAGTATTTGTTGAAGTTGATGCTGTATCCATTCCTTAACTACTTAAAAAAGGGCAGTTTTCCTAAAGTGCACCTGTATGTTTGAGTAAATTGAGAAGCAATGTATTTTATAATGTTTTATGGATGTTGCTGTAAAGAGATTTTCTGAAGTAACTGATTTATTTCATTTGAACCTTTGATTCTTCCATACTTCTTGGCATCTTTAAAGATGCCATGAAGTGATGATTTTCGTGTACTCCATGCTGCCTGGGAAGCACCCTAAGGGCCTTTGGTGAGTGGGATGTGAAGGAGGGGCCAGGGTTGACCAGTCTCTGGGGTTTTAGGTCTTCACAAACCTCATTCAGAGCAATTGCACTTTACGACCTGTTTTATATAGTGGGGTATTCGTTTGGGAGAAGAAAGTTCTTTTGCTAGTAAAATGAAAGGTGGTAAGCACTGCTATAAACTACATGAAGATAGCAACCTGATACACTGTGACCAAAAAGCCCAGGAAAGTGATGGGTTTTTTCCTTAACATTATTCTGCCTACAATAATTAACTCATCTTTAATCCCATGACTTTAAGAAAGTCTTAAGACTCTAGAAATGGGCAATTTAAGGGATCAGTGGGATGAAGAGGTTTTTAAGATTGCATAGAACTCCTTAGCCTAGAAAGGTGTTGATTGGATGGGGAATTGGGATTGGGGGTAGAGGTGTCAGAGCAGAATATGCGTAACATTTGCAAAATCAAGACCAGTCAGGTAAAGTCGTATTTGTTGACAAAATACTAGGATTCAGGACTTCTCGTAAAGTCTAAACAGGTGGCTTTTAAAATAAATTGTAGACAGTCTTTATAGAGGAACAACAACAGATAGTCAGTTGAAAAAGGTATTGCTAGTTAATATCTTGGTTGGTTCTATACTCTTTTGGAGGCTGGGTTGTATTTTTTAGTTCATGATAAGGGGGTTGATAGCTGATTCATAAAACTTTATTTTTTTGGCTGCGTTGGGTCTTCGTTGCTGTGCGCCGCTTTCTCTAGTTGTGGCAAGCAGGGGCTACTGTTCATTGTGGTGCACGGGCTTCTTATTGAGGTGGCTTCTCTTGTTATGGAGCACAGGCTTCAGTAGTTGTGGCACGTGGCCTCAGTAGTCGTGGCTTGTGGGCTCTAGAGCGCAGGCTCAGTAGTTGTGGCGCACAGGCTTAGTTGCTCTGCTGAGTGTGGGATTTTCCCGGACCAGGGATTGAACCCATGTCCCCTGCATTGGCTGGCAGATTCTTATGAATCAGGACTGCACCACCAGGGAAGTCCTGATTCATAAAATTTTAGATCTGAAGAAACCTTGTAGATTAACCCTGTATATTCACTTTATTATATAAATTGAAGAGCATGAACTCCAGAGAAAGTGACTAATGAGATTGAAATCTTCTGTCTTTTCAGTCTGGTCCACCTACAACTACACCAGACTGCCTCTTAGAAATTACTAATTGTCTGTAGCATTTAGCCAAGACTAAGAAAATATTAAAAAGCACTTAGTAAAAATACATATAACCCAGAAGCTTCCAGAATTATCAATTTAAGAACTATTTTCAGAAGAAACTGCAGCAACCTCCCACCAGGGAACTGGGGACAAGTGATCCAAGATATTCATGGTAATGTTGATGTATATCTTTTTTGCTTGAGGTGATGTTCAATCGTGTAAGATGCCAAAACAACCTGGTCTTTCCTATACACATGAACATCAAACTATATTTCAGACCCTATATATATTTCATTTTCTTGTATGTCTCTACTTGGCTGCTTGGCTATTTGTGTCAAAACTGAATTCTTGCCTTTTCCAAACTCTCTGATCTTTTTATTTCCTTATCTCTTAGTCTGTCATTCTCCTAAGTCATTAAGGTTAAACTTTTGGTTTCTTTGTCTCTTTCCCCATTTTGTCCCCACATTTATTGTCCAACTCCTGTCAGTTCTGTCTCTGCAATATCTTTTATCTAATTTTTTTCATTTCATTCACATTACTACTACTGTTTTAGGTCCTGAAGTTTTTCTGAAAGTTCTCAAACTTTTTGGTGTCAGGATCCCTTTATACTGATTAAAATTATTGAGGACCCCAAAGAGCTTTTGTTTATGTTCATTACATATCTATCATATATAATGTACTGCAGATTAGAATAAACTTTAAAATTTAGTTCATTTAAAAATAAGCCAACACATACTAACAAAATTTTTAATGAAAATGTAACTTTTACAAAACAAAATTAGAAGAGTGAGCTTGTTTTATATTTTTATATATATGAAAATATGTAACTCAGTATTTCAGGTTTAGGCCTTTACTGTCTGGTTTAATAGAGGACTCCTACATTCTCATATCTGTTTCCACATTTAGTCTGTTGTGAAAACAAATGTCATAGTGTCTGGAAACTTGAAAGACTGAGATTGCAAAAGGCAGGTAACATGTTATGAAAATAGTTTTGACCTCACCAACTCCTGAAAGGTCGAGAAAGTGGTCCACTTAACTGCTTAAGTCCCTTAATTGCTGAGTCCCTTAACTGCCACCCCATTCTCTGTTTCCTGGTCCAAGACATTAAATTCTTCAACTCTCAAACTAATACCCCCAAAGCATATCTTCCTGCTCTGAAAACTTAAGTTACTCCCTCTACACTTTAAGTTCATATTTCCTCAGCTTGGGCTTCCAGTGATTTCTTTTTTCTTTTTCTTTTTTTTTAATCTATACACATAGTGGTGGAGCCAAACCTGACCTGATGTGTCTCCCAAATAGGCTTCAAGCTTTGCTCATGTAGATCTCTACCTAAATCTTTCTTTCTCTTCACCTATTGAAATTCTACCCATCCATGATAAAGGCAGCCCCAATTTTATTTTCCTTATAAACTTTGTTTTTTCCTTCTCATACCTCCTCAGAAGTAAACCAAAATAAAGTATTAGTATACATGGATCAATTATGTTCCCATTTCCTCTCAACACTTTATATCTTTTAGGGAACTTGTCAAATTCTGCCATTATTTTTGTTTTTCTGTTTGTCTTTTACTTTTACTTATAGTTTGAAGGCACAGGCTAGGCACTTTTTTCTTTCTTGTGTTTAAATCTTCAAAATCTTGAACCGTAACACAAGACAAAAAGGTTTACTTCAGTGATTTACCAGTAAGTCAAGCTATGGACCATTAACAGCCTCTTGGAAAGAGGTGCTGGATTTGATTCGCTGGTATTTCATGGAGGATTTCTGTTTCTATAATTCATGATATTGGTCTGTGGTTTTTCTTTTGCTCTCTTTTTCTAGCTTTAGAATTAGTTTAATAATGGCCTTATGGAGTGATTTAAGAAGTAGTCCCTTTTCCTCTGTGTTCTGGATGTTGATAAATGATTGGTATTATTTAAATATTTGATAGAATGAACCAGTGAAGCCATCTGGTTATGGACTTTTCTTTGTGGAACGGTTTTAAATTATTAATTCAGTTTCTTTCTCTTTACATGTTATATGTAAGTCTATTGAGATTTTCTGTCTTCTTGAGTCAGTTTCAGTAATTTGTGTGTCTAGGAATTTTTCCAGTTCTTCTAAATTGTCTAGTTTGTTGGCATAAAGTTGTTCATAGCATTTACTTCAAATCCTTTTAATTCGTGCAGAGTTGGTGGTGAGGTCCCCCCTTTCATTCTTGATTTTGGTAGTCCATTTCTCTTTTTTTCTTTGATCATATCAATTTTATTCTGTTCAAAGAACCAACGTTGTGGATCCTTCTGATCTTTCCCTAGTTTGCCTGCATCTCCCTTGTTTCAACCCTGATCCTTATTATTTCCTTTTTTTTTTTTTTTGCGGTACGAGGGCCTCTCACTGTTGTGGCCTCTCCTGTTGTGGAGCACAAGCTCCGGACACGCAGGCTCAGTGGCCATGGCTCACGGGCCCAGCCGCTCCGCGGCATGTGGGATCTTCCCGGATTGAGGCACGAACCCATGTCCCCTGCATCGGCAGGCGGACTCTGAACCACTGCGCCATCAGGGAAGCCCTATTATTTCCTTTTTTCCTGCTTGCTTTAGCTTTAATTTGCTGTTCTTTTTCTAGCTGTTTAAGCTTAGATTATTGATTTAAGGTCTTTCTTCTTTCCAAAACATAGGCATTTAAAGCTGTACATTTGCTGGTAAGCACTGCTTTAGCTTCATTACATAAATTTGTATATGTTGTGTTTTCATTTTCATTCAGTTCAAAATACTTTCTAATTTCCTCTTGATTTCTTCTTTGAACCATGGATTATCTAAAAAGTATATTGTTTAATTTCAAAATATTTGTGAATTTCCCCCAGTATCCTTTTGTTGTTGATTTCTAATTTAATTTTGTTAAATTTGGAATACTTATTTTTTACTGTTTCAGTCCTTTAAATTTGAGACATGTCTTATCATCTAACATATGAAAGTTCCATTGTATTCATGAGAAGAGTATGACTGAATTGACATCAACCTCTTATGAAACGGTAGCTTACAGGACTCTGTTTACTATGTTGCAGACATAAATTTGTTGCCTAAATAAAGGACAAGAATAGATGCTGAAGAAGCAAAGGAGTGGACTGTGCTGGATATATTCTGTTTGCACCTCAGATCCATTCTCTGTTCTTCTCCCCTCTACTATGTCTTGTGGAGTTGAACTCTAGGACTTTACCAGTCAGCTTATTTACCAGCCAGGGTCAGGCAACCTCTGGCTTCTGGTTACATTAGCCAGTTTGGAACACTAGCAGAATACTGGCGTATTGATGGGAGGAAAGATAAAGCTTTTTTTTTTTTTCTGCCCTTTACCTCCATGGTGTTGCTATGGGCCACACATCTCACAGGCTCCTATCAGGTAGCTCACTCTCCACACAGCACTTTTCTCTCCAGATTCTGTTTCCCTTCACCCATTCAGTTCTAGGAATGGCAAAAGATCTCCCATTATTTCTAGCTCAGGTTACTGCAGTATTCATTGTAGTTTCCCTATATCCTGCCCACATTATAAAGAGTCCTTCAGTAATTTACCCAAGTTGAGAGTGCTGTTTCCTGCTAGGACTCTAATTGATTAGAGATCATCCGAGTAATGGAGAAAAGTAAGAGAATGCAGAGGTTTTGATTCAAAGATATTCCATTTAGAAACTTGGCAGTGAACAGGTAGATGCACGAGACACAGAAATGATAGATGGGTCACTTGTTTTGTGTTTTAAAAATGGAAGTCTATGCATCAAGAAAGCAGAAGGTGAGAAGTCGATGCATAGAGAAAGAGATTGGAGGTGCTGGGAATAGAGTAAATAATTGCAGAATGGGGATGAAGATGGAATCAAGAGTGCAAAGTGAAACTTGTGGGAAAGGAGAGAAGTACTACATGTTTCTCCTAAACTGCAGGGAAGAAACTGAGGATAATCATTGATCAGTGGTTCTCAGTTTGGTCTCCACATTAGCAACCAACATCACTGGGAACTTGAGAGAAATACAAATTATAGGGCTCCACTCCAGTTCTATGGAATCCAAAATGTGTAGACTGGATCCCCACAATCAATGTTTTAGCAAGGCCTCCAGGTGATTCTGATGCATGCCACGTTACTCTGATACTAAAACCAGGCAAAGATGCCACAGAAAAAGAGAAACTACAGGCCAATATCCCTGATGAACAAAAACACAAAAAATCCTCAACAAAATATTATCAAAGTGAATTCAACAATACATTAAAAGGCTAATACACCATGATGAAGTGGAATTTAACTTCAGGAATGCAAGGGTGATTCAATATCTGCAAATGAAAATGAAGGATAGAAATCATATCATCTCAATAGATGGAGAAAAAGCATTTGACAAAATCCAACATTCATTTGTGATGACTCTTAAAGTGGGTTTAGAGGGAATAAAGGCCACATATGACAAGCTCAGAGCCAGCGTCATACTCAGTGGTTGAAAGCTAAAAGCTTTTCCTCCAAGATCAGGAACAAAACAAGGATGCCAACTCTCACCACTTTTATTCAGCATAGTATTGGAAGCCCTAGAGCAATTAGGCTAAATAAATAAATAAAAGGCATCCAAATTGCAAAGGAAAAAAGTAAAACTTCCACTATTTGCAGGTAACACATTATTTACAGAAAACCCTAAAGACTCCACCAAAAAACTTAGAATAAATGAATTCAGTAAAGTTGCAGTATACAAATCAACGTGTAAAAATCTGTTGTGAATCTATACCTTAATAAAGAACTATGAGAAAGAGGAATTAAGGAAATCCCTTTTATAATTGCATCAAAAGGAATAAAATACTTTGGGATAAATATAACCAAGGAGGTGAAAGACCTATTAAAACTATAAAATACTGATGAAAGAAACTGAAGAAGACACAAATAAATGGGAAGATATTCTGTGCACATGGATAGGAAGAATATTGTTAAAATGTTCACATTACTCGAAGCAATCTATGGATTCAATGCAATTCCTATCAAAATTCCCATGGCATTTTTCACAAAAATAGAACAGACCTAAAATTTGTATGGAACCACAAAGAACTCAAATAGCCAAAGAAATACTGAGAAAGAACAAAGCTGGAGGCATCGCACTTCCTGATTTTAAGCCTATAGTAATTAAAACAGAATGGTATTGGCATAAAGATAGACACGTAGATCAATGGAACAGAACAGAAACCCACAAATATATGGCCAATTTATGACAAAGGAGCCAAGATTATACAATGGGGAAGGGATAGTGTCTTCAATAAACAGTGTTGGGAAAACTGGACAGCTGCAGGGAAAAGAATGAAACGACTACTATCTTATATAAAAAATTAAAATGGATTAGATTTGAGTGAAATACCTGAAACCATAAAACTAGGGGGAAAAAAGGGGGTAAGCTCCTTAACATCGGTTTTGGCGATGGCTTTTTGGATTTGTCACCAAGAGCAAAGGCAACAAAAGCAAAAACAAAGTGGGACTACATTAAACTAAAAAGCTGCACAGCAAAGTAAACCATCAACAAAATGGAAAGGCAACCTACTAGATTGGAGAAAATATTTCCAACTTATATTTCTGATAAGGGAATAATCCAAAACGTAAAAAGAACTCATACAACTCAGTAGCAAAAAACAAACAAAAAAACAACAAAAATTGATTAAAAAATGGGCAGAGGACCTGAAGAGACATTTTTCCAAAGACTACATAGAGATGGCCATGAAAAGATGCTCAACATCACTAATCATCAGGGAAATGCAAATCAAGACCATAATGAGATATCACACACCTGTTAGAATGGCTATTATCAAATAAACAAGAAATAACACGTTTTGGTGAGAATGTGGAGACAGGAACCCTTGTGCACTGTTGGTATAAGTGAAATTGGTGCAGCCACTATGGAAAACAGTATGGAGGTTCCTCAAAAAATTAAAAATAGAACTACTGTATGATCCAGCAACTCCACTTCTGGGTATTTATCTGAAGAAAATGAAAATACTATTTTAAAAAGATATATGCAGCCCCATGCTCATTGCAGCATTATTTACAATAGTGAAGATATGGAAACAACCTAAGTGTCCACTGATGGATTAATGGATAAAGAAGATGTGATACACACACACACATACACACACAGTGGAATATTATTCCATAAAAAGAAGGAAATCTTGCTATTTGCAACATCATGGATGGACCTTGAGGGCATTATACTAAGTGAAGTAAGTCAGACAGGAAAAACAAGTACTGTATGATCTTACTACGTGTAATCTAGGAAAAACAGAAAACAACAAGAAAAAAACCAAGCTCATAGAGACAGAGAGCAGATTGGTGGTTGCCAGAGGTGGGAGGTGAGGGGTGAGCAAAATGGGTGAAGGGATTCAAAAGGTACTAGCTTCCTGTTATAAAATAAGTATAACTTCCTGTTATAAGTGTTATAAGTCATGGGGTGTTATGTACAGCACTGTTAAACAAAATTTTTGTGACTCTGTATAGTGACAGATGTTAACTAGGTTTATGGTGATCATTTCACAGTATATGTGAATACTGAACCATTCTGTGGTACACCTGAAACTAATGTTTATGTCAGTTATACCTCAATAAAAAAATTTCTAGCACCATTCTTTGTTTGAAAATAAAAATTAATGGCCCAAGTTAAGACTGTGTGGGAAAAATTATAGGGCCAAACTCAATTTCAAATATTGAAGACAGACTGTGACTTCTCAAGTAATCAGGTATTCTGTTTTATAGTCTCCCTTCACCTATCTTTTATACACTTAATTATGTGCATATAGTCTTTTTAGATTCCACACCTGGTATAACTAAGTTTGGAATTAATTTGCATAGAAAACGAACTAGATACATTGTTAGGTGGTTGTGAATATGAATTTATAATGCACATAATTTTCCAAATGCTTAAAATTTTTGTTTAGCTATGGAGCTTAATTTAGTGTGTATTTGGAGCTCCTAAAAAATAAAATCCTACAAATATGCTCCTTTTAAAATAGATGGCATTTGAAATAGATGGCAAATATTTTGTACCTTTTAAGATTCGGCTAAAAATATTAAGGGAATCTTCAATCCCTTCATCTGCACATGAGATGATGAAAAAAAGGTGATGTAACTTTGTTTTTTTTGTTTTTTTTTTTTACTTACATAGACTTTGGGAGCACAATTTAGCGTGCACTAGGATTTCTACTTTTAAGATAGAGAAAAGACATCTTCAACTTTCTCTTGAAAAATCACCTCTAAATAACAAGAAAAGCAAGAAGCAAACACAAAGTTCACTTTTGATCAAATCAGGAGATATCTCTAAGACTACACCACAGTGTAGGAAGACAGAATGAGTGTGGGTCCTATGAAACTTCTAGTAGAATGGCCTCCACTTTTATTAGTTTATTATAACTACATAAAGCCCTTGTTCTTTAACTATTTTCCTTTTTCAGCTGGTTCTGATTTGAGCTCTTCTGGGTCCAATACATCTATCCTGAGCTTCTCAAAATTTCCCCAGAACTCAGAGTAGATTTGGTCATCCACTTTGGGGAGTTTCAGGTATTGTAGGTCAGCTGATGAAACTGGCTTGTGATAAACTTAAGCATGCTGCTTGCTCATGGCCCAAGCCATCTCAATATCAGGCTGACCCCAGGCCAGCATCTCACTGGCTCATCACCTGTTCTACTGATCACTGGCATGTTGCAGCCCACAAAGCACAGTCTCACTTTCCCTACAGTGATATTGTGTGTGTGTGTGTGTGTGTGTGTGTGTGTGTGTGCGCGCGTGCGTGCGTGCGCGCGCGCGCTCCTTCCCCAGTTGACTGGAAGGGGCCAGAACTAACTTACCTTGCAAAAATAAGTACTGGAGATCTATTCAGCACAGTGCCTGTAGCTAACAGTATGACTGTATACTTAAAACATGCAGATCATGTGTTGTTACCACACACATGCAAAATACTACTGTTAAAGGGGGTGGGAGGAAACTGGGAGGTGATGGATTTGTCAACAGCCTTGACGGTGGTGATGCTTTCATGGCGTGTTCTTATTCCCAAACTCATCGAGTTGTATACATTAAAAACGTACAGCTTTTTACATATCAATCATACCTCAGTAAAGTGGTTTTAAAAGTAAACAGAATTTAAAAAAGAACAGAAGAGCTGAAAGTGATGCCTCTGAGCTGGGGTTAGGGGCTACTTTTGGCACAAGTCTTTTTAGCAGGGTTTGACTTCTAAGCTCTGCAAGTGTATGTTACTTATATAATAATGTAAAGACTGTAAAGTTAACTATAAGCTCAGAAATGTAGTAAGTAGACTGATGGTTTTATAGAAAAGAGAACCAGACATAATTTTTGCTCAGTATAAATATTGATTGAAATTGTGTTTAATCTTAAAATTTGAGACTGTATAAAATAAGTGCCCCAAACTTGGTTAACATGAAAGTTCTAATTATTAAGCCAAGTCTCCTTCATAAAGTAAGCCCCAGTTTCAGAAAACGTACAAGTATAAAGCATCTGTCTTCACTCTGATGTACTGTAACTGCATTAGGTATTTTAAGGTAAAATCTATGGTGGAATGTAACAAACATGTAGATTATTTACATATATAAAATCTTGTTCCCATTCCTGAGTACATTTCACATTTGTTAAAGTAATACTAAACTTCTGAATCCGATTATGATGTATTAATGATATGAAAAGAGGTAAACTGTGGATTCTGATAAGTTACCAATATGTGCCATATAGTTATAGCAGCAGACAGCAGATCTGAATAAACCCTCTTCTAATAATCATATTAATTGCTGGGTCTTCCTATATGGACTATCAGTAAAGAAAATAAATACAAAGCAGGAAGTTAAAGTCAGTTAAAATTTCTGAAGGCTTCACATTGATTTCTACTAAAGTTAAGCACGTTTAAAGCTGGTTTTAATTTTTTTTTTTGTGGTACACGGGCCTCTCACTGCTGTGGCCTCTCCCGCTGTGGAGCACAGGCTCCGGACGCGCAGGCCCAGCGGCCATGTCTCACGGGCCCAGCCGCTCCACGGCACGTGGGATCCTCCCGGACCGGGGCACGAACCTGTGTCCCCTGCATTGGCAGGTGGACTCCCAACCACTGTGCCACCAGGGAAGCCCAAAGCTGGTTTTAATTTTGTGTTTGATTTGAGCCTAAGAGTCTTCTTTGGAATTGCTCTTTTAAGAAAGCATGTGGGGAGGAGTCAAGATGGCAGTGTGGGAAGACGCGGAGTTAGCGTCTCCCCACAACTAGGGCGCCTCCCTGGTCGCTAGTGGGGGACTCTGACCCTCAAGGAGACGGGAGGAACCCCAAAGTGAACTGGTAGGATGTAGGGGGACCGAGGGGAGAGTAAAAGTGGAGGCCAGACAAGATCAGTGCCCCTGAGGCTTGGGAGATCAGGAGAAGCAGGCGGGAGGGGCCCTCCAGGAGGAGCGGGAGAGGAGAGGAGGGCGTTTGCCCCATCCACTCGAGCACAGGAAGCCTGCTGGGCTCCCAGGTGAGGTCCCCTGCCCTCTGAGACTGGGGTGGGGGGCATGCCTGGGCCCCTTCTGTTCCTTGAGCCTAAGCCCCATCCCCCACAGCCTCCAGGGCCTTTTCCAGCCCTGTGGGTCCTGAGCGTTGTCCCTGCCCACCACCCGGACCTCGCCCTTGCTTAGGCCCCGCCCCCCACAGCCAAGGCCTTCCCCCCCTTTTTTACTATTGTGGTACTGAGGTACCTTCCAGTTTTTGATTCATCTCTATTTTTATTTTTACATTCTTTCTAACATGTCTGTTAGGTTCCTAGTCTAATTTTATTTTTTACTTTGTTTTTTGTTGTGTTTTTTTTGCCTTCCCACATGGCTTGCGGGATCTTGGTTTGCAAGCCTGGGGTTGGGGGGAAGCTCCTACAGTGGGAGCTCCGAGTCCAAACCACTGGACTAACAGAGAACCTCAGACCCCAAGGAATATTCATCGGAGTGAGGTGTCACGGAGGTCCCCAGAGCAGCACCAGCACCCAGCTCTACCCAATAGCCTACAAACTCCAGGGTTGGATGCCTCAGGCCAAACAACCAGTAAAACAGGAACACAATCCCACTTATAAAAAAAAAAATGAGACGGCAAAAAAATATGTCACAGGTGAAGGAGTGAGGTTAAAACCTACAAGACCAAATAAATGAAGAGGAAATAAGCAATCTACCTGAAAAAAAATTCAGAGTCATGATAGTAAAGATGATCCAGAATCATGGAAATAGAATGGAAGCATGGATTGAGAAAATACAAGAAATGCTTAACAAAGATCTAGAAGAACTAAAGAACAAACAGATGAACAACACAATAACTGAAATGAAAAATATGCTAGAAGGAATCAATAACAGAATAACAGAGGCAGAAGAACGAATAAATGAGCTGGAAGACAAAATGGTGGAAATAATTGCCAAGGAGCAGAATAAAGAAAAAAGAATGAAAAGAATGAAAAGAATTGAAGACAATCTCAGAGACCTCTCTAACAACACTAAACACACCAACATTCGAATTATAGGGGTCCCAGAACAAGAAGAGAAAAAGAAAGGGTCTGAGAAAATACTTGAAGAGATTATAGTGGAAAACTTCCCTAATATAGGAAAGGAAATAGTCACCCAAGTCCAGGAAGCACAGAGAGTCCCATACAGGATAAACCCTAGAAAAAACACACCAAGACACATATTAATCGAACTAATAAAACTTAAATTCAAAGAAAAATATTAAAAGCAGCAAGGGAAAAACAAAAAATAACATACAAAGGAATCCCCATAATTTTATCAGCTGATTTTTCAGTGCAAATTCTGCAGGCCAGAAGGGAGTGGCAGGATATACTTAAAGTGATGAAAGAGAAAAGAGAAAAACCTACAACCAAACCTACAACAAAAAGAGAAAAGAGAAAAACCTACAAACCAAACCTACAACAAAAAGAGAAAAACCTACAACCAAGATTACTTCACCCAGCAAGGATCTCATTCAGATTCAATGGAGAAGTCAAAAGCTTTTCAGACAAACAAAGCTAAGAGAATTCAGCACCACCAAACCAGCGTTACAACAAATGCTAAAGAAACTTCTCTAAGTGGGAAACACAAGAGAAGAAAAAGACCCACAAAAACAAGCCCCAAACAATTAAGAAAATGGTAATAGGAACATACATATCAATAATAACCTTGAATGTAAATGGATTAAATGCCCCAACCAAAAGACACAGACTGGCTGAATGTATACAAAAACAAGACCCATATATATGCTGTCTACAAGAGACCCACTTCAGACGTAGGGATACATACAGACTGAAAGGGAAGGGATGGAAAAAGATATTCCATGCAAATGGAAATCAAAAGAAAGCTGGATTAGCAATACTCATATCAGATAAAATAGACTTTAAAATAAAAACTGTTACAAGAGATAAGGAGGGACACTACATAATGATCAAAGGATCAATCCAAGAAGAAGATAATAACAATAACAAGTGTTTATGCACCCAACATAGGAGCACCCCAATACATAAGGCAAATACTAACAACCATGAAAGGAGAAATCGACAGTAACACAATAATAGTAGGGGACTTTAACACCCCACTTACACCAATGAACAGATAAAACAGAAAATAAATAAGGAAACACAAGCTTTAAATGACACAATAGACCAGATAGATCTAATTGATATTTATAGAACATTCCACCCAAAAGTGGCAGAATATACTTTCTTCTCAAGTGCACATGAAACGTTCTCCAGGATAGATCACATCTTGGGTCACAAATCAAGCCTTGGAAAATTTAAGAAAATTGAAGTCATATCAAGCATCTTTTCTGACCACATTGCTATGAGACTGGAAATCAATTACAGGAAGAAAACTGTAAGAAACACAAACACATGGAGGCTAAACAGTGCACTACTAAATAACCAAGAGATCACTGAAGAAATCAAAGAAAAAATACATAGAAACAAATGACAATGAAAAACAATGACCCAAAACCTATGGGATGCAGCAAAAGCAGTTCTCAGAGGGAAGTTTACAACAATTCAATCTCATCTCAAGAAACAAGAAAAATCTCAAACAATCTAATCCTACACTTAAAGCAATTAGAGAAAGAAGAACAAAGAAAACCCAAAGTTAGTAGAAGGAAAGAAATAATAAAGATCACTGTAGAAATAAATGAAATAGAAACGAATAAAACAATAGCAAAGATCAATAAAACTAAAAGCTGGTTCTTTGAGAAGATAAAATTGATAAACCGTTAGCCAGACTCATAAGAAAAAAAGGGAGGATGCAAATCAATAAAATCAGAAATGAAAAAGGAGACATCACAACTGACACTGCAGAAATGCAAAGGATTATAAGAGACTACTACAAACAGCTATATGCCAATAAAATGGACAACCACAGAGAAATGGACAAACTCTTGGAAAGGTACAATTTTCCAAGACTGAACCAGGAAGAATTAGACAATAACAGACCTATCACAAGTATTTAAATTTAAACTGTAATTAAAAATCTTCCAACAGAAGTCCAGGACCAGATGGCTTCACAGGCAAATTCTATCAAACATTTAGAGAAGAGCTAACACTGATCCTTCTCAAACTCTTCCAAAAAATTGCAGAGGGAGAAACACTCCCAAATTCATTCTACAAAGGCACCATCACCCTGATACCAAAACCAGAAAAATATATCACAAAAAAAGAAAATTATAGACCAATATCACTGATGAACATAGATGCAAAAATCCTGAACAAAATACTAGCAAACAGAATCCAACAGCACATTAAAAAGATCATACACCAGGATCAAGTGGGATTTATCCCAGGGATGCAAGGATTCTTCAATATATGCAAATCAATCAATGTGATACACCATATTAACAAATTAAGGAATAAAAACCATATGATCATCTCAATAGATGAAGAAAAAGCTTTTGACAAAATTCAACACCCATTTATGATAAAAACTCTCCAGAAATGGGCATAGAGGGAACTTGCCTCATCATAATAAAGGCCATATATGACAAACCCACAGTGAGCATCATACTCAATGGTGAAAAACTGAAAGAGTTTCCACTAGGATCAGGAACAAGACAAGATGTCTACTCTTGCCACTCTTATTCAACATAGTTTTGGAAGTCCTAGCCACAGCAATCAAAGAAGAAAAAGAACTAAAAGGAATACAAATTGGAAAAGAAGAAGTAAAACTGTCACTATTTGCCAATGACAATGATACTATACATAGAAAATCCTAAAGATGCTACCAGAAAACTACTAGAACTGATGAATTTGGTAGGGTTGCAGGATACAAAATTAATGCACAGAAATTTCTGGCATTCCTATACACCAACAATGAAAAATCAAACACTCCATTTACCATTGCAACAAAAAGAATAAAATACCTAGGAATAAACCTGCCTAAGGAGATGAAAGACTTGTACTCAGAAAACTACAAGACACTGATGGAAGAAATCAAAGATGACATAAACAGATGGAGAAATGTACCATGTTCTTGGATTGGAAGAATCAATATTTCAAAAATAACTATACTACTCAAAGCAATCTACAGATTCAATGCAACCCCTATCAAACTACCAATGGCCTTCTTCACAGAATTAGAATAAAAAAATCTTACAATTCGTATGGAAACACAAAATACCCCGAATAGCCAAAGCAATCTTTAGAAAGGAAAACGGAGTTGGAGGAATCAGGCTCCCCCGTTTCAATCTATACCACAAAGCTACAGTAATCAAGACAGTATGGTACTGGCACAAAAACAGAAATATAGATCAATGGTACAGGATAGAATGCCCAGAGATAAACCCACGCACATATGGGCACCTAATTTACAACAAAGGAGGCAAGAACATACAATGGAGAAAAGACAGCCTCTTCAGTAAGTGATGCTGGGAAATCTGGACAGCTATGTGTAAAAGAATGAAATTAGAACACTACCTAACACTATATGCAAAAATAAACTCCAAATGGATTAAAGACTTAAATGTAAGACCAGACACTATAAAACTTTTAGAGGAAAACATAGGAAAAAACACTCTTTGACATAAACCACAGGACAATCTTTTTTGACCCACCTCCTAGAGTAACAGAAATAAAACCAAAAATAAACAAATGGGACTTAATTAAACTTAAAAGCTTTTGCACAGCAAAGAAAACCATAAACGAGACAAAAAGACAACCCTCAGAATGGGAGAAATATTTACAAATGAAACAACAGACAAAGGATTAATTTCCAAAATATACAAACAGCTCATGGAGCTCAGTATCAAAAAAACAAACAATCCATTTAAAAAATGGGCAGAAGAACTACACAGACATTTCACCAAGGAAGACATACAGATAGCATGGCCAAGAGGCACATGAAAAGATGCTCAACATCACTAATTATTAGAGAAATGCAAATCAAAGCTACAATGAGGTATCACCTCATACCAGTCAGAATCGCCATCATCAAAAAAGCTAGAAAAAGTAAATGCTGGAAAGGGTGTGGTGAAAAGGAACCCTCCTATACTGTTGGTGGGAATGTAAATTGATACAGCCACTATGGAAAACAGTATGGAGGTTCCTTAAAGAACTCAAAATAGAACTACCATATGACCCAGCAATTCCACTACTGGGCATACACCCTGAGAAAACCATAATTCAAAAAGAGACATGCACCACAATGTTCACTGCAGCACTATTTACAATAGATAGGACATGGAACCAATGTAGATGTCTATCAAAAGATGAATGGATGAAGAAGATGTGGCACATATATACAATGGAATATTACTCAGCCATAAAAAGAAACGAAATTGAGTTATCTGTGGGAGGTAGATGGACCTAGAGCCTGTCACACAGAGTGAAGTAAGTCAGAAAGAGGAAAACAAATTCCGTATGCTAACGCATATATATGGAATCTAAAAAAAAAAAAAAAATGGTACTGATGAACCTAGTTGCAGGGCAGGAATAAAGATGTAGACATAAAGAATGGACTTGAGGACACAGGGTGGGAGGGGGAAGCTGGGGCGAAGTGACAGTAGCATCGACATGTATACACTACCGAATGTAAAATAGTTGGCTGGTGGGAAGCAGCAGCATAGCACAGGGAGATTGGCTCGGTGCTTTGCGGTGACCTAGGGGGTGGGATAGGGAGGGTGGAGGGAGGCTCAAGAGGGAGGGGATATGGGGACATGTTTATGCATATGGCTGATTTGCTTTGTTGTGCAACAGAAACTAACACAGTATCGTGAAGCAATTATACTCCAATAAAGATCTATTAAAAAAAAAAAGGGAGCATGTGAATCCTAAAGGTGTTCCAAAAATTAGAGATTTTTACAGGTTACTGGGAGTTCACGAGTCCACATTTCATGCTTTAATGTAATAAAAGTCTCCAAATGAGGCACTATCTTTCATATTCATAGCAACAGATGGCATACTAGTTTAGAATTTTTAAGTTATGAATTGTATCACACTTATTAGTAAAAATAGAAAAATGGATGTTACAGGAAGAGTGGATGGTGTGAAAGGGTGGTATGATGAGGCATGAACCACAGTGATTGTGAGGGGAGACGGGACTGCTAGGCAGTTTGCATCTCTCTTTGTGAATATCAGTGTGACCTCTGAACCCCACGAGGTGTCTGCCCTGTGCTTCTTGTGGTATGTGAAGCAGTGTGGAGGCACCACTCGGATATCCTCCATCACCAACGGGGCCAGGAAGGGAAGTCTGCAGGTGGATCTGGTCAGCCAAGCAAGCGGATAATGCACCTCCTCGGGGACAGAGTGAAGCTGGGGTGTCCTGTCACCTATGTGGACCAGTCAGGTGACAACATCATGATGGAGATGTTGGATCACCAACTTTATGAGTGCCGATACGTAATTAGTGCCATCCCTCCAACTTTCACTGCCAAGATACACTTCAGAGCAGAACTTCCTTCAGAGAGAAACCAGTTAATCCAGCGTCTTCCAGTGGGGGCTATCATTAAGTGCATGACGTATTACAAGGAGGCCTTTTGGAAGAAAAAGGATTACTGCGGCTGTATGATCATCGAAGATGAGGAAGCTCCGATTTCAATAACGCTGGATGACACCAAGCCAGATGGATCGCTGCCCACCCTCATGGGCTTCATCCTTGCTCGAAAAGCTGACCGCCTTCCTGAGGTCCATAAAGAACTAAGGAAGAGGAGAATCTGTGAGCTGTATGCCAAAGCGCTAGGATCCCAAGAAGCTTTACAACGGTGCGCTATGAAGAGAAGAACTGGTGTGAGGAGGGGTACTCCAGGGGCTGCTACACTGCCTACCTCCCCCCTGGGATATGACTCAGTACGGAAGGGTGATTCGCCAGCCCGTAGGCAGGATTTACGTTGCTGGCACGAAGACTGCCACATAGTGGAGCGGTCACATGCAAGGAGCAGTAGAGGCTGGAGAACGGGCAGCTGGAGAGGTCTTGAATGCTTTGGGGAAGGCGGCAAAGAGAGACATATGGGTCCAAGAACCTGAATCAGAGGATGTTCCAGCTGTCGAAATCACTCACACCTTCTGGGAGAGGAACCTGCCTTCCGTGACAGGCCTGCTGAAGATCGTCGGATTTTCCACATCGATAACTGCCCTGTGGTTTGTGGTGTACAAATTCAGGCTGCCGACCTGATCCTGAAGTTTCGGCTTCATGCTTTCTGCTACCTCTTTCCCAGCATCATCAAAAGCCAAACGTTGACAAATCGGAAGGCTGTGTCATCGGATCATCTTTAAGTGCACTGATTTAACCCCTCAGTTTAATCTCTGTGTATCACCTCCTTAATTTCCGTAAGATCAAGCTCCATCTTGTGACTTGTCTGTAGACCAGCTTGTGTTGATTGCTAGAAAATCACCTTGTGATCAATTTCTTAACTTCAAGAAATTAAAGCTGACGTGCTCATAAAAAAAAATAGAAAAACACTCAAGTTTTGTAATCCTAGTATTCCTTTTATTTTCAATCCCAGTGAAATGGAAATAACATTAGGCTGGAGTGAAAAGATGAATTTTCCTTTACTTTCTAAGAATAACATAGCAGTGACCAGCCTGGGTTTGCTCATTACTCTGATTCTGTTACCATAAAATAGAATAGTGTATTTGACTCATTTTGTGTCATTAGAAATGGAAAACTTTTAGAGGCAAAGAGCCATTTAGTATGGTTTCATATTAGATGTAAGCCCATAACTATGTATCTAAAACCATCAACATCACATCCATTACCAAGCATTTGTTTAAATAGAGAGTAGAATTCAAGGACAGGGAATAGCATGTAGCCCTCCTGCCTAGGAACTGATGTTTGAGTGATGAGTGGCAGGAAGTAATATAATGTAGTATGTTCTAAGAACCTATAAGAAGAGATATTGGAAATAAGTACTATAATTAAAGGTAGTGGCTGAGATTTAAAGAAAGTAAATTTGGGACTTCCCTGGTGGTCAAGTGGTTAAGAATCCGCCTTCCAATGCAGGGGACAGGGACGCGGGTTCGATCCCTGGTCAGGGAACTAAGATCCCACATGCCGTGGGGCAACTAAGCCTGCATGCTCTAGAGCCCACGTGCCACAACTAGAGAGCCCGTGTGCCGCAACTACTGAGCCCGCACGCTCTGGAGTCCGAGTGCCACAACTAGAGAGCCTGTGCACTGCAACTACTGAGCCTGTGCGCTCTAGAGCCCATGTGCCACAACGAAGATCCTGCGTGCCACAACTAAGACCCAATGCAGCCAAATAAATAAATAATTTAAAGAAAGAAAATAAATTTGCTCTTTGGTTGTATATTATACATTTATTTTGCATTAGTTAAATAGAGCCCTCCAAATGACCTTATCTTAAACTTTTGGGAACTGTACACCATTCAAGGTGAAAAGCAGACTTCTTAGAAAAGAGGTTTATTTTCTCTTTAACATCATTTGCCCTCAGAGTTGTTGGTGTAAACTTGCTATTCTTCTAGGGTAGAAACCAAAGACATATATATATAATATATATATATAATTTCACTAAGTTTGCCATAGGATTATTACTTTCATCAGTAAGATGCTATAACACTATATAAATGAACTATTTGTAGAGTTCTTGTGAGGCTGAAGCAGTTTGGTATCACAACAGGATTAGGCAATTTACAGAAATATCAAACATTTAAAAATAGGGCAGAAATGTATGCTCAGTGCAGAGTTCCCTAAAATGTTTTCTATGGAATGCTAATTCTGAGGGGTGTTGATAGTTCTATATATTTCTAAAAAGCCCAGTGGCTAATTTAATTTGGGAAATGCTGGGTTAAAGACCACAGGACTTCTCAGAACCTTTAATTTGCTAATATGCATTGAAAACTCTCAAGAAGGAACTTTTATAACATGCTTTATTTTAAAATGTATATTAAATTCATTTAATCAATGAACTCTTCTTCTTTTCTTTTAGCAATATCCCTAAGGACTGGAGTTCTATGGAGAATATCTGAATCACACTGGCATCAAAGTTAGATATAGAAGCTCTGGAATTAGACAAACTAGCAAGTCATTTTACCTCTCTGAGCCCTGGGTTCTAACCTATACATTAAGAAGAATAATTCCTACCTAATGGGAATATTAGAGATTGCTAATTCATGTAAAGAACATAGCTTATTATAAGCAGTAAAAATGCTGACTTATCAGAACAGCATTAATTGGAGAAGCAGAGATCACAAATGCAGCCACTGTTCATTCTTTGGCAGAATGTACAATAACAAGCCCAGAAAACTGGGTAGTATGTCACCAAAGACAACTGTGAAGCAATAGGAAAAATCGGAACTGTTTTATATTAAAATGTAAATTTTGCATTGGTTTATGATTCATAATTTGATCCTATAACTGAGTCACTACTTATTAAACTGAGTATTTTCATATACGTTATCTCATTTAATCTTCATAAAAAACTAAGACCCAAATGCAGCCAAAAATAAACAAATAAATATTTAAAAAAATTCTCAAAGTGATAAAAGTATAGAGATGGAGAACAGATTAGTGGTTGGCAGAGGACAGAGACTTGGCGGGGGGAAGGGGGCGGTTAGGAGAGAGGGCCACAGATACGAAGAGGCAGCGCAGAGGGGTTCTTTTCTGGTGATGGAACGGTTCTGTGTCTTGATTGTGGTGATCATGATGTGAATCTGTAGGTGGTATGAAATGGTATAGAACTATACATACCCACACACACACATCAATACAGGTTAAAAAATGATGGAAACTGAGTAAGGTCTACAGTCCAATTAACGGCAATATACCCACGTCGACTTCCTGGTTTTGATATTGCACTGCATCACTATATACTGTCCTATAATTGTGATGTCATACTATAGCTATACTTCTGATATCATAATTTGGGGAAGCTGGTTGAAGCCTACATGGGACTCTATCATTTTTGCAACTTCTTGTGAATCTATATTTCAAAATACAAAAGTTAAAAGAAAAGTGCATGCGGGATGAGAGCGATTATTGCTACCATCTTGGAGACAAGTTACACAGTCCTACAGCTAAGTGAGTAAATAGTAGCACAGACACTGAGAACCCGGGCTCTTGGAGCCAACAAACAAGAGCTGTGACCCTGGATGATCTGCCCATGTCTGGTTGAGAGGACGGGGCAGGCCCCAGACATGGTTTGGTGAGACCGTCATGGCGCCAACTCCATTAACTCAGGCTCAGGATGTAGTGTCTGTCTTTGAGGGTGAAGAGTCTACTAGAATGGGTAATTAACTGACAAAAATTAAAGGAAAATGTAGACAGAGATCCCATCCTGAAAATGAGGCCAAATTGGAGAAGGGAATGGGTAGCCTGACATTCGGCAGACCCCAGGAGCTCCGGTGGCAGAGGGAATCTGAGCCAGTGGGGTCCTGTGCTGTCTGTGTGACTCATCACCAAGTCCTGCAGCGTGGGGTCCAGAGGCAGGTAAAGTGCACAGACGGTCGAAAGAGCCCTGGATCTCGGACAGACCCCTCGCGGGGAGGCGCCAGAGAATACAGACAGAAATCAAGCGAGGGTCAAAGCACAAAGAGAATTACGGCACTTTCTCTTCCAAGGAATCCTAGGCTCCACCTCCTTTCCTTTACCTCTGCCTTTCTTAAACATGTTTCCAATCTGGAAATGACTGCAAAGCACTGTACTTCTTTTTATAGAACTGAGATACTGCTTTATCAAGATTAAGGTTACACTTAGGCAGAATCAAACCACATATGGTGACCTGAAGTCATTCTGTTTCTTTGGACAGAGGGAGGGTTTTGAGTGTCGATGTGCTTCATGGACACTGTCAATGCTTCTTTGAACAAGAAAGAGCTTTTAAAATAATCGCAGCGCAATCCCCCCAAAAAGCTAAGTCAGGGCTTCCCTGGTGGCGCAGTGGTTGGGAGTCTGCCTGCCGATGCAGGGGACACGGGTTCGTGCCCCGGTCCGGGAGGATCCCACATGCTGCAGAGCGGCTGGGCCCGTGAGCCATGGCCGCTGAGCCTGCGCGTCTGGAGCCTGTGCTCTGCAACGGGAGAGGCCACAACAGTAAGAGGCCCGCGTACCACAAAATAAATAAATAAATAAATAAATAAATAAATAAAAAAGCTATGTCAATACATTTAAGTATCTGGACTTAAAAATTTCCCTGACCAAGTAGGTCTCTTGTTCACTTTTCAAGATAGTTAACCATAGTGTTACCTGCTCTTTCCTTCCATCCCTGCCCCCCAGGAGATGGGGCTAGGCCAATAGATTGAGTGTGTGTTCTCATTAATTGTAAATGGTCATGTGGGGCTTCCCTGGTGGCGCACTGGTTGAGAATCCGCCTGCCAATGCAGGGGACATGGGTTCGAGTCCTGGTCCAGGAAGATCCCACATGCCGTGGAACAACTAAGCCCATGCTTTGCAACTACTGAGCCCGTGCGCTGCAACTACTGAGCCCGTGTGCTACAACTACTGAGCCTGTGCGCTGCAACTACTGAGCCCGCGTGCCGCAACTACTGAAGCCCATGCGCCTAGAGCCATGCTCCGCGATGAGAAGCCACTGCAGTGAGAAGCCCGTACACCGCAACGAAGAGCAGCCCCTGCTCGCCGCAACTAGAGAGAGCCCATGTGCAGCAAGGAAGACCCAATGCAGCCAAAAATAAATAAATAAATAAAATACATTTATTTAAAAAAACAATTGTAAATGGTCACAGGAATGAATGCTGGATGTCTTCTTACTCAGCGTCCCTGCCTTTCCACCACATCCCCGGGAAGAACATCTCGTACAGGCCACCTCCATGGCCCTGCAGTTGCCCCAACTCCACACTCCTGCCCACACACAGCCGTGACTCAGTCCCCTACTTGAATGTTAGAAATGTCAGCTACTGGGTACACAGTCCAAATGCTTTCTTAGGACCTAATGTGCTCTCTAGTGATAGTCTGGCTTTTACATAGAGGATATTAAAAAAATCAGTTTGATAGTCAGTGTTTCCACACAGATGAGAGGCCTGTTTTCATTGGCTGCTGAATAAGCAGTACTTCCAAATCTTGGGTTTAGTGTAGGACGCTATTGAAACACACGCTCTTAGTTAGACAGAACATTTGTGAACAATCATTCTGGCGATAAATGCACTTGTTCAGCTGCCCTTATGACTTTTAAATTTGGCATGTATTTTATATAGACTTTTCCATTAGAACATAACTCCAAGTGGTACCAAACATCACCCTGGCTGTATTTTAACAATGACAGTAGTGGCTATGAAGGCCAGGATTTCAATGAGCAGAAGTTTTTTACACGCACAGGAAGATGATTCTGAATTTAGTTTTACATATTGGATAAGTGTATTGCATAAAAGCATGAAGTGACGCTTCAGCAGGAAGCCAGGCTGGTGGCACACAGACCAGAAATCAGTGCAAAGAGGTTTAAGCCCAGTTGTTCGATTGTGCTGCAATCTGTTGGCTGGCCTACCATACCCTCCCCTGCCTAGAACTGCAATATTCCAACAAGAATCTGGTTAACACTTGTCCCCTAGCTCAGTGAGTTGCCATCAAAGTTAGTTTTTTAGAATCGCAAAGCTCTTTGAGCTCTCAAAGTGGGAATTCGCTTTTATTTTCTATTTTAAAATAGGCTATTCCTGGCCCAGGCCCTAGGGCATAGCTAATCTTGCACACTGCATGGCATGTGGGATCTTAGTTCCCCAACTAGGGACCGAACCCCTGCCCCCTGCACTGGAAGCTCAGAGTCTTAACCACTGGACCACCAGGTAAGTCCCAGGGCATAGCTCAGAGTCCCCCTCACACACATCTGTTAGGTTACCCTGATTCCTCTGTAGAAAGCACAGCCTTGACCAGGGGTACTGGAAACCCTCAGGAGATAGCCAGTATTGTAAACTAGCTTTCTGAAGAACCCAAACTATTTCTTATGGCAAAAGGAGAGCTCAGCAGATATTTTTTATTAGGAAAAATATATGCCAAAGAATTGGGCCTCATTTTATATCTGACTCTTGAGTCTTGGCTTCACGACTCTTGCCTACGAATCATCTTGTGATACTTTACAAAAACATTTCCGTGACTACATATTGCCAGGCTCTGCTCATCAATGCATGTTTTAATCGAAGAGAATATATGGATTTTGTGTATGTTCTGAACATCAGCAGGGAATCAAACTTTGTTCTGAGCATTGAGTAAAGATTTTAGTGACCAAGCAGGGATTGGACTGCCTTCATTCACACAACCTTCGACACAGTAACTTTCGCTTTGGCCTAACTCCACCCAGAAGATATTTATAATCAGCAGTCCAATCTGTAGGCTAGAGCCAATGCTGAACATTTTGGCCGGATAATATAGCGATGTCATCTTTGTCGCTCTCGAGGTGGTGACATTCCCACAGGTGACTTTGCAATTGATCTTGTGGTGAATGTGCAGGCCAGTCATCACAAAGTACTGCAGATATGGTAAGCGATACAGAACCGTAATCTGCATTCACCAGTGCACGCTCATACACACTGGACTGTCAATGATGGCTTGACTTTTCAGAAAACATCCTCTTGATGGCAAGTCCCTCGCTGAGACACATGTGAGGGGATTAGGTGTTTCAGCAACACTTAATATGGGTGAAAAACATGGCAGAACCCCAGGAAGGCTAAAGCTCTTAGCTGCAGCGTGAGGACTGCAGGTGGTTTCCTTGCCTTAATTAAGGCCGGAAGCATTGATGATGTGGCTTAAGAAGGAGACTGACACCTGAAGATCACTTCAGGTGATGTAGGGATCTAGAACTTCCTACAAAGAACCACTTGCTTCCCTAGTGGCTTTATGTCACATTCCTTAAAATGTCAAGTGGAAGCTTCCAGCCACATTCACTGAACACCGAGATCTCAATGCACAGTGGTAACAGCAGTTTTGCAAAAGGCTTTGATAGAAAACCCTGGAAACTCAAGAGACCCAGCAGCCTGGAGTGTCTGGACTCTCTAAGGAAGTATTCAGAGAGGCTGTTGCCTTGAGCAGAGAACAGCCACTCTGCCCACTTCTCACTGAGCCAGTGTGATAAGGGCTGCTCGAACCCTGCTGGGCTGCTCCTTAGGAGATGGGCGTAGACGCCTGCACTTAGTCACACGCTCTTTCTGAGCCACATGGAGCTGGGGGTGGGGTGGGGGGAGGAGGATACTCAGACAAGATAAAGCTCGCTAAGCCTGTCCTGTGCTTACGGACGTCTACGGGCACTGCTACAAACTGCGCAGAATCCTGGGCATCTTTCCTGGCCCCCTTGCAATAGCATCCGGTTCCTCAGCTAACTCCCCCCAGGCGCAGTGAAGAGCTAGGGTGAACAGTAGCTTCATCACCATGAGAAACCAGGACATGTGGGCAGAGGGGAAGATGTGGTGTTCCCGTGACTGTGGGCTGTCATCGTCAGGGATGTGAGCAGGGCCCCTATCTACCAACAGCAAGGAGACTCCACACTGGAACTCTTCCCGAGTTCTGCTTAAACTTGGTTTCTAATTTCTTGAAACGGTCATGGGATCTACAGCTGAGATAAGGGTATTAATATTCACATATTGACTTTGCTTTTAAATTGCATCAGAAAATACTGGGAGCTTTCAAAACTTGCTGTAATATTCAAGCATAGAATAGGACACTCTATCAGACTGTAAACCTTCCCATTGGATCTTGCATCTCGTGTGTGTGTGTGTGTGTGTGTGTGTGTGTGTGTGTGTGTGTGTGTGTGTGTGTGTGTGTGTGTGTAACGGTTTCTGTGAGGTCTTTAGCTATGTAGGGCTCGTCAGCTGATTTACGCTCCAGCATGGTGAACAGCAGGGTAAGCCTGGGTTCCCTTGGACCCAGTAAGGCTATGATTTTGTGGGAACGTTTATAATATCATGTTTGCTGTCTCTCTTCTCCTAAAGGGTGACTGAGGAAACCGGTGATGTCCCTGGGGCTTTTGCATGAGTCAGGCAGCGCCGCTTGCCTGTGAGCTGTTGGCAGGCTCCAGCCACCAGCCCCTCCCCGTCCTGGGAAGCACATCCCTCTTGCTTCCATGCATTCCTTATTCTGTCCTGAAAAATGTTTTTTCCTTAAAAGAGAGAGGGCTGTGTGTGTGTGTGTGTGTGTGTGTGTGTGTGTGTGTGTGTGTGGAGAGAGGTAGATAGAAGAACGGGTGACTTATATGCTTCAAATTCCCTTCCATTTTATAGGGGGGTCGCATGCTATTTCCAAGACAGAGACATTCTATGAGAAACAGGTTTCAATAGAGAGTCCGAAATGACAGGAATGGTTTAAACCCAGCACTGGGGAGAGAATGCTGCCTCTAGGTAACACACATCGAAAACGATTCCAAATGTTTTCTCTGATGCCAGCGGTGCAACCTTCTGGATAAATCATTTCACACCACCCTGTTCAGCACACTGAGTGCAGATGCATGCCCCGGCCTCAAAGATCTAGGACGGAAGAGCAGCCGCCCCTGCGGTGCCACCACCCCAGGAGGCGCTGCTGGCTGTTGCGGCCCAGCACGCCCCCAGCAGCAGCCCAGGGACCGGTGACAGGCTCCGTGTGATGCAGACCAATAAACTCGGCCCGCCGGGACCGAGTTTCCCTGGGTACACAAGCATCCCCTCCTCTTTATTTTCCTTGGGACCCGGTGAATCATCTTTTGTACCGTCTTACATGGTGTGACTCATTTCAGGCTATTTTCTGCCCAGTCTCAGCCCAGTGGCTCATCTCTGGAGAGGCCCTTCCTCATCTGTTAAATGTCATGAGTCACTACACTGCACTTGGTAGCAACTCCAGGCTCGCTTCACGGGCGCTGAGCGTACTCAAACAAGAAGAACAGAGCAAAGAAACGGCCTTCCTGTGGGTGAAGCTGCCCAGGCCTCTCCCAGCCTTATTTTAAGACCATAATTTGCATATTCCTTCATGGTGGTGACAGTGTTGGACCTGGTCATTTTGCTCTCTTTGCTTTTATCGGGAGGCATGTGTGAATCAAATGCAGGCTGCAACGTCAACATCTGTTTCAAGAACTATTCAAAACAAACATGGCTCTGTGGCGGTCACTCCCATTTCCTAATGGTCCCCTTCTGCTCCCTTCTTCCAGTTTTCTTTTCTTCATGTGACATTTCAGAGCAGAAAAAATCTTTTAGTTTTTAAATTTTTAAATTAAAAAAATTTGGGGGGAGGGTAGAGTTGATTTACAATGTTGTGTTAGTTTCAGGTGTACGGCAAAGTGAATCCATTAAAAAGGTTTTTTTAAAATTTCTCCTTGCATGCCCTTTCTAATGTCTGACAAAAGTTTTTCCAGTTGGAATTTAACTCGTTTAATCAGAAAAATAAGAGTTTGTTCAGTATACCTACAGGGATATTCCTATTCTCTGGAGATTTGTGAACATTCGGGTGTCTCTCTTTATTTTAAAGAAGCTCATAATGATTCCTGCTTCCACTGAAGCACCAACGAGAAGGTGCAGAAGTGGCTGGTGTCTGGTTCAGGTGCTCTGGGCAGCCTTGGCTGCCCTCGGATGTTGGCTGTGACTCCTGCTGGCCGGGGCTGCCTACAGCCCTGCGGCATATGTGGAATCTTCTCGGCAGAACAAAGGCAATCTTTTCCCAATCGTTTGATTTCATTGTTTTCATTTTTCAGGGCAAACTTTCAGGTTTATACAAGGGTAAGACTCAGCTTTTCCTGGGTTAGGACATGGACTGTAAAATATTTTGTTGGGTCAGGACACATGATGTGCCTCAACCTGAGATGTGCTCAGACTGTTGCTCCAGGCCCAAATGCCTCGAAAGTTTAGGTTCTGAAGGACAAGTGACAGGAAACAGTGGCAGCTACGCTGGATGGTCACCTAGAGAGCAAGAGGTCCTAGGTGACCTGAGCAGCGGTCCTGATGATTAGACAGTGTGGCTCTTAGTCGAGCAGCCCTGACAGGTCATCACTGGCTTCGAGATGCGCGGCCACTCCACAGCTGCGGCCCAGAGAACGTGAGGCATAGCATGCTTTTGCTGTGTGTTTTAAATTAGCTTAGTCAAGCTATAAATATTTGGGCTAATTTCTAAAAAATGAAATGTCTCTGTCAAATCCAGAAGACTGGCTTGTGTGACGCAAATTAACTTCTTATGGAGATGAGGTCTGGAAAGCAGGATGGAAATGTGTTTCTAACCCCAGCTGGTCCAACAGGGTGATGGATCATAGGTTAAATTTGCTCTGAGGATTCCTCAGTTACCTCAGATTCAAATGCCTGTCTGTGGAGTCTTAGTAACCTCTGTGGAATGCCAACACCAGCCTCGCACAAGCATCCGCATCTCCTGATGCACAGCTCCTCCTATGAGCCGCTTCTGAACTGATTCCCACCTTCCCCTACTAGAATAATTTGTCTTTCTTTCTGCCGTGCCCTGTGTCTCCATTTCCCTTGTCAATAACAATAGAGACCCTCTATCCCAAGAACCTTTCCTATAGGTGACCTTTCTCTTCCTGAGTTTTCTTTTTTCAATTTTTTAATGAGTACAACACTTTAACTGCATAGTTTTGAAAAACACATAAAGCCAATATGCAGCTGCTCAAGCTCATGCTACTCTGATAAATGCAAATGAAATCAGCAACGAGATGCACTTCAGACTCAAAAGATAAGCAAAATGTCATAGTCAGAAAGTCCTGAGTGACGGCAGAGCAATGTGCATTCTGGTACCTCCAGAGAGGAGCGCAAATTGCAATATCAGGACTTGGTAAAGTCGAAGAATTGCGCTTAGGCTATAATTGATCCACTTCCATAAGCTATGAGAAATTCTTCTAGCATGTGTATAAGGAGATTATCCATATGTAATACACACAGACACATATATATAAAATGGCTAATTACAACAGTTTGCAAGAAAAAAATTGGAAACAACATAAATGTCCATTCTTCTCTATAGAACAATACAGAAACTAAAATAAGTGAACTAGAGCGTCACATGTTGATGTGGATAAATCTCAAAAACATTCAGCCAAAAGAGCTTAATGAGTGTTATACTGGACATATTTAAATTGTAGATACTAATACTTAAATAAAGCTTAAATCCGCAAAAAACCACCTCTAGTACCCTCTTCTTTTCCCATCCCACACCCTTGCGCAGCCACCAGTGAACAGTGTTACGTATGTGGTGTCTCCCCTGGACAGTGCAGAAAGAAGACACAGAGGATGCTGTGTAGCTCTGGGCAGGGTGCCATGTTTTCCCTCCATGTTGTGGTGGGGTTTGTGGGCTTCTGTCTGCATATTTATGAGCTTCTGTAGGGGGCTCTCCTCCTCTCCTTCTCTCCATTCTCACCTCCCCTCAGCCTGAATTCTTCCCATGAATCCCTTTTCAGCCCCCAACAAGGAGACTATAGTACATGAATCCTATGGCATTTCTTTCTTTTTTCTTTTTTTTTTAATCAGAGGATAATTGCTTTACAATGTTGTGTTAGTTTCTGCTGTACAGCAAAGTGAGTCAGCTATACGTGTACACATATCCCCTCTTTTTTGGGCTTCCTTCCCATTTAGGTCACCACAGAGCACTGAGTAGAGTTCCCTGTGCTATAATAGTATGTTCTCATTAGTTATCTATTTTACACATAGTAGTGTATGTATGTCAATCCCAATCTCCCAATTCATTCCCCCGCCCTTACCCCTTGGTATCCATACATTTGCTTCCTATGGCATTTTTATTTGCCATGGGAGCATATCCATCTGGGGACAGTTCTGTCAGAAAGAAGACTGAATAAACTATCTCCATCTCAGAGGAATTCAGGGTAGAGAAAAGATAAAGAAAGGGTCAGAGTCATGTTTTTTCCTTCATATTCCCTACTGGATTATAATAAAATTTTGTTAAGATTTTGTTTCTTTCCAAGTGACTATAATTTAAAAAAACTCTATTGACAAGAACTTAACACACATTTCATCTATTTAATTTTAATTTCAACTCTGATGTCAATGGAGACTATTTCTTAGGTGGCCCTAGCTCAGGTTAAAGTAAGCCAAAATGGTAACTAGTGAGGCTATAAGCTTTTCACTAAGTAGATTAGCAATTTTAGTTTTCAAATGATCTGACCATAAATTACTTTATTTCTGAGCAATCTGAGACCTTTTGAAGGATTCCTGAAGATATTTTAAAGAAATGCTCAGGCTTCAACTCTTGCTCTTTATTTATTCCATCAATACATTCATACTTCCATTCTTTCTAAGTTCCAAATAATTTGAAGACTTAATTAAGGCTGAATTTAATAACTATATGATTTTAAAAAATATTTATTTATTTATTTGGCTGTGCCAGGTGATTAGTTGTGGCATGAAGGATCTTTAGTTGTGGCATGCGAACTCTTAGTTGCGGCACATGGGATCTAGTTCCCTGACCAGGGATCGAATCCGGGCCCCCTGCATTGGGAGTGCGGAGTCTTAGCCCCTGGACCACCGGGGAAGTCCCAATAACTATGTGATTTTTGATGTATGCTTTTTGAGAAAATTATATAGAAGGTCAATTCATCACTTTGTACGCAATTATCTTGAGTCACTGTTAATGTTTACACACAAAAAAGATTCCGATTTTAGTTAGAAATTGTAACCTAAAATTTTTAGGATACAAAGAAAGAGAGAAAAGTCTACATGATAGAAACACAAACTCACCCAAACCCCATCATTCGTGAACTTTTTCAGTGACATCATTTACTATGGACAGCAACAGAAACGGCTAAATTTAAGCTCGAGACCCACATCCAATGACCATCTGGGCCAATCTTATCCTTGCATCTCAAGCCAAACATTATCAAATAGAAGTAGTCATATTTTTTTCCAAACGGGCTCTCCAAACAATAAAAAATATCAAGGCACAATAGTAGAGAATCAGCAGTCCCTTCAGGATGGAGGTTCAAAATGTAGAATAGAAAAGTTGTGTACTGGAAGGTTGCAGGGGTTTATAAAAGATTAAAAATAAGAGATATATCTTAACATAATTGGCCTAATACCAACTTAGATGGAAGGAAATGGATGAATTAGCTTCTAGAAGTGTTTTGCATACCTGATTTTATCTCAAAATATGTTTTTATGTGCTTTCCACTGTACCTAATAATGTCCTATTATCAATAGACCATGCAGTTTATTTTTATTTTTTTTTAATTTGTTTATTTATTTTTGGCTCCGTTGGGCCTTTGTTGCTGTGCGTGGGCTTTCTCTAGTTGCAGTGAGTGGGGGCTACTCTTGGTTGCGGTGTGCGGGCTTCTCATTGTGGTGGCTTATCTTGTCGAGGAGCACAGGCTCTAGGTTGTTGTGGCATGTGGGCTTCAGTAGTTGTGGCTCGCGGGCTCTAGAGCGCAGGCTCAGTAGCTGTGGTGCACGGGCTTAGCTGCTCCGCAGCATGTGGGATCTTCCCAGACCAGGGATCGAACCCGTGTCCCCTGCATTGGGAGGTGGATTCTTAATCACTGTGCCACCAGGGAAGTCCCCATGCAGTTTATTTTTTGCACAGTAGACACATTTTTACCAATATTCCCATACTGTTGACAAAAAGTTGATGGCTAGCTGGCAAGGAGATGAGTAGAGTTATTTGATCTTTACAAAACTGGCATTCTTGATCTGGGACTCATTACAGCAATGTTTTGCTAAACCAACCTCTGTTCTCTTTAGAACAGCACCAATTATTATTCTAGAGATTCAGTATTAATGTATTTGTTTATTTTATTTTTCAACAAGCTTTTATTTAATCTTAGTGTGTCCTGGGCAGAAGGGTTACAGGGATGAAACTGTTCTTGTCCTTAAAAAGTTTACAAACCAGGAATTATAATATAATGAGAAATTCCTTTCACAACGATATATGCAAAGGGCAGTCAGAACATAGGAGAAGCCCATATTTTCTCTGACTTAGGGAAGACTTCACAGTGGCAAAGATACGTACTGAGAATTCTCTGGGTATATAAGTGAGGAAAGTACATTTGAAAGAGAGAACAGAGTGTGCAAAGGAATGGAAGCATGAGAGAGTATGATGTGTTCTGTACAAACAGTTCACTATGGTGAGAGAGTAAGATTAGAGTGAGGAGGAAAGGAAGGGGAGACAAAAGATGAGAACAGACAGGCGTATATCAGAAGAGGCTCAAATTTACCCTTTGGGCAATTTAGAGCCACTGAAGAATTTTGAGCCAACATGTTCAATAGAAAGACCTCTCTAGGCACTTCCCTGGTGGCGCAGTGGTTAAGAATCTGCCTGACAATGCAGGGAACACGGGTTCGAGCCCTGGTCTGGGAAGATCCCACTTGCCATGGAGCAACTAAGCCCGTGTGCCACAGCTACTGAACCTGCACTCTAGAGCCCAAGAGCCACAACTACTGAGCCCACATGCCACAACTACTGAAGCCCACGTGCCTAGAGCCCGTGCTCCGCAACAGGAGAAGCCACCGCAATGAGAAGCCTGCGCACTGCAACAAAGAGTAGCTCCCGCTCGCCGCCAACTAGAGAAAGCCCACTGGCAGTAATGAAGACCCAATGCAGCCAAAAATAAATAAATAAGTAAATAAATTTAAAAAAGGAAAAAAGGAAGACCTCTCTAGAAAAGTTGGATAGGACAGATTAAATGTGTGCAAGAAAATCTAGAGACACAGAGAACATTCAGGCTATTGCAATGGTCCAGAAAGAGGCGACGAGTTCCTAAATACGGATCCAGCACCTGAGTAAGGATCTGGGAGATATTTAGGAGGGAGACTCACAAGACTGGGCTTTCCTTGGAATAAGGGTAGAGGAAACGGAAGGGTGTAATATGACTCTCAACAATCTCATCTGGATAACTGATGTCAGCCATGGACACCAGCAACGCAGCGGCAGTAGCTTTGGAGATGCTTGGGAGACCTTAATATGTAAATATATAAAAGATAGTTGGATATGTAGCTCTGGAATTAAAAGGAAAAAAAAAAGGTTTTGACTGAAGATAAGTTATTGGGGGTTATCTGCATTTTCAAGGAGAGCTAATGGTTAAACATGGACCAGCATACAATGCATGTGATCCATTCCTGGTGATGGACCCTGGGTACAGCATACCTGGTTGCTCCTGGGGAGGATTTTTCCCTTTTGATGAAAGAGATATGACAGATGGAATGTTGGCTGCCATATCGGTCAACAAAGGATGTCACAGTCACCAGCGATTGCAGCCCTCTAATGTGAGCCAGTGAGCCCTGAGGAAACTCAGGAAGGAAAGCATACCTGCCATCTAGCAGCCATCAGACTGCAGCCACTCCCCACCGTGAGCCCTGAGGAAACTCAGGATGTGAAAACACAGGATACTGGCCCCAGATAGCTGAGGTGCCTATCAAAGGAATGATTGCAGTGAGCCCAGACTCTTGCATCTTCCCATATACAGCAAAGCTCTAAACTTAACTTGGGATATCTGGTTTTTTGTAATTAACAACAGTCTTTTGATGTTCAGACAACCTGCTCTTTGTCGTAAGGCATCTATATGACCTGGCTGCCCCCTCACCTCCTTGGAGCATTTCTCTCAGGGTTACTTGAGATGCTGCCTCCCGGGCCTGAAGTCCTAAAAATTCCCGCCAAATAAAACGTCACTCTCAACTTTTAGGTTGTGAATAGTTTTTTAGTCGACAGATACATGAAGAGCTCTCACTACTAACCTTTTCGCCTTTGGACTATGTTGAGTGAGGAGGTGATACCTAAAGAGGAAGGCCAACCTGATGGGGACTGAAGTGTGGGAAGATGGAAGGGAGTTGGGTCCTTGATGACATAAACTACTGAACCAGCCCTGAAACTCCAGACTTCTTGTTACGTGAAGGTTTATATTTCCTTGCTGTTTAAACTCCATTCATTTTAATATTTTGGTACTTAGAGCAGACATCATCCAAACTAAAAAGCCTCTTTCTGTGAGATAAGGTAGAAACAATTAAAAATAGATAGAGCGACATCTTATTTTGTGGGTAAAAGGGCAGTAGACTGAGGGAGCTCTTTGTGTGTGTGTGTGTGTGTGTGTGTGTGTGTGGCTTAAGAAGCTAGATGATGAGAGAGGGGATGACATTGAGGATTGATGACAATTACGAAGGGGATGAAAGAGGATCTGTCTTCGGACGTGAATAAGACTGTCAAAGAGTGTGTTGGGCAGAGTCAAGGCCTAAGATCATATCAGACAGTGGCACTAATTTGCGTGGCTATATAATCTTTTCTATGTTGTCTTGGCTGGATAGGAAGGAAGTGCAGGTAGAGGGATGGATACACTGTGGATCAGGGAAGAGTCAGGGCCTGGAGGACATAAGGAGTGACTGAAGCAGGAGGGAGGGGAATAGGAGGATAAGAAGCTGTGGTCAAAGAATGGGCTGTTGGGGTCTGAGAACTCAACAGTGAGAGTAGATACAGGCTGACCATGTGTAGCCTGTGAAAAAGGCCTGTGTGTGGAGCATAGAGAACAGGGGAAGTGGTACGAGATCATGATGGAGAGGTAGGCCTGAGCCAGATGTGGTAGGGCCTCCATATAAAGAGTTGAGGTTTTCATCTAAATAGGCTGAGAAGCCATTAAAGGGATTTAAAAATGGCAATGAGGGGCTTCCCTGGTGGCGCAGTGGTTGAGAGTCCGCCTGCCGATGCAGGGGACACGGCTTCGTGCCCCGGTCCGGGAGGATCCCACATGCCGCGGAGCAGCTGAGTCCGTGAGCCATGGCCGCTGAGCCTGCGCGTCCCGAGCCTGTGCTCCGCAACGGGAGAGGCCACAACAGTGAGAGGCCCGCGTACCGCAAAAAAAAAAAAAAAAAAAAGGCAATGACATTGAAGAGCCTTTAGAAAGGCAATGATCTGATACTTTGGAAAGACCACTTCTGGAGGTTGTGTCGAGAATGGATAATAGGAGGGCAAGAAAGAAATCAGGACAGCAGTTGGCTGGTGACTGCAGTAGTTGAGGCAAGAGGTAGGGACGACCTGAATCTAGAAGGTGACAGTGGAGGGAGAGAGAGAAATAAGTAGCTTCAATATATAATTGGGACATAGGACCAATAGGACTCGTAGGTGGAGTAGATTACGGGGTAAGGAAGAGCAAGAAGACAAAGAAAATCCCTAAATTTTGGTCTTTTGCAAAGTGATAGTGGTTCCATTTACTGACAAGGGAATATTGGAGAAAAAAGTGGATTTCTTGAGGGGAGATGGGGGAAGCAGAGAGTCGAGGGTGCTAGTTTGATTATATCACAAGGAGATGTCACACATATAGTTGGATATTTGAGTCTGGAGCACAGAGAAGAGATCAGAGACAAAGCATAATTTTGGAAACTGTATGTGGGTACCTCCCCACTACTCTTTCTTTCCCATCACCACTGTGTGGCACCTGTATTATTTGGAGGGAATTGACTCCTCACCTGGAATCTGATATGGATCTCGATTGTTTTATCTCAATCAAGATAATCCTTCCTCTCCCACATCATCATTATTGACTGAGGTAACTCAGATCGAAGCCTCCCTGCACATGGCATTACCCTATCCAAAGGAATT